>NW_026648310.1:0-178610 GCF_030028045.1 Hippopotamus amphibius kiboko
TCCATGCCACAGGCTGTCATGGACTCGGCTACAGGCCTTTGTGGCTGGAGAGACGGCAGATCCTCTGGAGGCTCTGGGTCAGTGTGCACTCCCCTTCGAGGAAACGAGGCGTGTGGGAAGATTCCCTGCCCAAGAATGGCAAGCAGCCTGCTCCTTCCAATGAGACGCACGTGTGGTGTGAGAGGCTTGGCAGCAGAGAAGAAGCAAGAGGGGCAGCCAGAGGGGCAGCCAGAGAGGGGATGTGCACGCAGCTTGAAGGCCCCAGATCTCCTACATCCCAACCAGGGCATGCCGGCTCTGCCCAGCAGGCCCCATTCACAGGAGGGCACCCAGCTTCAGGATCTGCCCTTTCCCAGCCCTGAAACCACACACAGGCCCCACGCTGAGCCCTGCCAAGGGGGAACTTTGCTCCCCGCCTGGGCCGAATGGCACGACTTGGTTAGGGCAGAGAAGGCCCTGGGAGGCCTTCAGGGTGCTGCCACAGCATAGCAGTGCTCAGGCAAAGGCACTCTGCTTTCTGTAGGCTGGACGCACACTGGAGTTTCTGCTTGAGGCAGAGAGAGCTCAGCAGGGCGAGCCAGGGCTGAAGGCAAAGCAGAGAGTTTTTTGGTGGAGCGATGGCACCATCTGCTGGCTGCCAAGCATGGGAGCAGCCTCACTTCAAATGAGTTCCTGAGGCCATTTCCAAGCAGGAGGCACTCTGGCTGCACAAGCTCGAGAGCCCTGCTTAGGACTTCCCTCTGGCAACAGAGTGGGTGCCAAGGGCCTGTGGGTGGGAAGGGGCTCGGAAGGCACAGGGGAGCCTTTGGGCCCCCAGTGCTCTCCCATGGAAAATGCTGCAGGCCCCATCGTCCATGAGCTCCTCCGAGGCTTGGCAGAGGGCAAGCTGTCCACAGCCGAAGGCTCCCTGCCAAGTGCTGCAGGCCTTTCTGCATGGCTCAGCGGCAGCTTCCTTGCAGGCTGCTGGTCCAGGGGCGTGTGTGCCCTGGTCCAGAGTGCTGTAGGAGGAGCTCCTAGCAAGGGGAGAGCAAGCCCCTTGTTTCCTTGGCGGAGACTGGCCTGTGCACACAGAGGCCTGCCAGCAGTGAAGACAGTGCAGGCAGCGAGGGCGTGTGGCAGGCAGCAAAGAGGTGGCAGGAGTCCTGCTTGCAAGTGGGGTCATGCCTGTCTTGTGCTCAGGCCCCAGTGGCCACGTGCACACACAGCCTCTGGACCCGCAGCTTCCCAGCAGTGCAAGACACACACAGGCAACACCCTGGTGCCTGCTCCCATGAACTGTGCTCTGTCGAGGTGCTGCTGGCTGGCAGTGGCCTAGGCCAGCACAGGCCCTAGGGAGGCCTGGCTGAGCCTGGGATGGGTCCCAAACTAGCAGTGCCCAGGGAAAGCCTGGGACTGGAGGCCAGGCTACAGGCTCATTCAGGCTGGAGCCTGGTGCACAGAGCCTTCAGCTGGGACTTGCCGGGGGAATGCTCAGCACAGTGGCTTTGGCCTGCCATCCACGTTCCTCACTCGGGCCCTTCTGCCTGTTAGACCCACACTCCCTAGAAGTGTGTTCCTGAGGCAGTTGGACAGTTGGGGAAGTGGAGGCTCTCCCAGCATGATAGGTCTGCCCAGAACATTGCTCTGTGTCCAAAGAGGATTCCCTGCACCTCAGGCACTGGGGAGAGATTTTGTGCACACAGGAGAGCCTTGGCACACGCAGTGTTTCCCCACGGAAAGCAGTGTGAGAAGGAGCCCCTGCCAGGGAAGCATGGCCCTCTGCCACAGAAGCCCTCCATGCCACAGGCTGTCATGGACTCGGCTACAGGCCTTTGTGGCTGGAGAGACGGCAGCTCCTCTGGAGGCTCTGGGTCAGTGTGCACTCCCCTTCGAGGAAACGAGGCGTGTGGGAAGATTCCCTGCCCAAGAATGGCAAGCAGCCTGCTCCTTCCAATGAGACGCACGTGTGGTGTGAGAGGCTTGGCAGCAGAGAAGAAGCAAGAGGGGCAGCCAGAGGGGCAGCCAGAGAGGGGATGTGCACGCAGCTTGAAGGCCCCAGATCTCCTACATCCCAACCAGGGCATGCCGGCTCTGCCCAGCAGGCCCCATTCACAGGAGGGCACCCAGCTTCAGGATCTGCCCTTTCCCAGCCCTGAAACCACACACAGGCCCCACGCTGAGCCCTGCCAAGGGGGAACTTTGCTTCCCGCCTGGGCCGAATGGCACGACTGGGTTAGGGCAGAGAAGGCCCTGGGAGGCCTTCAGGGTGCTGCCACAGCATAGCAGTGCTCAGGCAAAGGCACTCTGCTTTCTGTAGGCTGGACGCACACTGGAGTTTCTGCTTGAGGCAGAGAGAGCTCAGCAGGGCGAGCCAGGGCTGAAGGCAAAGCAGAGAGTTTTTTGGTGGAGCGATGGCACCATCTGCTGGCTGCCAAGCATGGGAGCAGCCTCACTTCAAATGAGTTCCTGAGGCCATTTCCAAGCAGGAGGCACTCTGGCTGCACAAGCTCGAGAGCCCTGCTTAGGACTTCCCTCTGGCAACAGAGTGGGTGCCAAGGGCCTGTGGGTGGGAAGGGGCTCGGAAGGCACAGGGGAGCCTTTGAGCCCCCAGTGCTCTCCCATGGAAAACGCTGCAGGCCCCAGCATCCACGAACTGCTCCGAGGCTGGGCAGTGGGCAAGCTGTCCACAGCCGAAGGCTCCCTGCCAAGTGCTACAGGCCTTTCTGCATGGCTCAGCGGCAGCTTCCTTGCAGGCTGCTGGTCCAGGGGCGTGTGTGCCCTGGTCCAGAGTGCTGTAGGAGGAGCTCCTAGCAAGGGGAGAGCAAGCCCCTTGTTTCCTTGGCGGAGACTGGCCTGTGCACACAGAGGCCTGCCAGCAGTGAAGACAGTGCAGGCAGCGAGGGCGTGTGGCAGGCAGCAAAGAGGTGGCAGGAGTCCTGCTTGCAAGTGGGGTCATGCCTGTCTTGTGCTCAGGCCCCAGTGGCCACGTGCACACACAGCCTCTGGACCCGCAGCTTCCCAGCAGTGCAAGACACACACAGGCAACACCCTGGGGCCTGCTCGCATGAACTGTGCTCTGTCGAGGTCCTGCTGGCTGGCAGTTTCCTAGGCCAGCACAGGCCCTAGGGAGGCCTGGCTGAGCCTGGGATGGGTCCCAAACTAGCAGTGCCCAGGGAAAGCCTGGGACTGGAGGCCAGGCTACAGGCTCATTCCAGCTGGAGCCTGGTGCACAGAGCCTTCAGCTGGGACTTGCCGGGGGAATGCTCAGCACAGTGGCTTTGGCCTGCCATCCACGTTCCTCACTCGGGCCCTTCTGCCTGTTAGACCCACACTCCCTAGAAGTGTGTTCCTGAGGCAGTTGGACAGTTGGGGAAGTGGAGGCTCTCCCAGCATGGGAGGTCTGCCCAGAACATTGCTCTGTGTCCAAAGAGGATTCCCTGCACCTCAGGCACTGGGGAGAGATTTTGTGCACACAGGAGAGCCTTGGCACACGCAGTGTTTCCCCACGGAAAGCAGTGTGAGAAGGAGCCCCTGCCAGGGAAGCATGGCCCTCTGCCACAGAAGCCCTCCATGCCACAGGCTGTCATGGACTCGGATACAGGCCTTTGTGGCTGGAGAGACGGCAGATCCTCTGGAGGCTCTGGGTCAGTGTGCACTCCCCTTCGAGGAAACGAGGCGTGTGGGAAGATTCCCTGCCCAAGAATGGCAAGCAGCCTGCTCCTTCCAATGAGACGCACGTGTGGTGTGAGAGGCTTGGCAGCAGAGAAGAAGCAAGAGGGGCAGCCAGAGGGGCAGCCAGAGAGGGGATGTGCACGCAGCTTGAAGGCCCCAGATCTCCTACATCCCAACCAGGGCATGCCGGCTCTGCCCAGCAGGCCCCATTCACAGGAGGGCACCCAGCTTCAGGATCTGCCCTTTCCCAGCCCTGAAACCACACACAGGCCCCACGCTGAGCCCTGCCAAGGGGGAACTTTGCTCCCCGCCTGGGCCGAATGGCACGACTGGGTTAGGGCAGAGAAGGCCCTGGGAGGCCTTCAGGGTGCTGCCACAGCATAGCAGTGCTCAGGCAAAGGCGCTCTGCTTTCTGTAGGCTGGACGCACACTGGAGTTTCTGCTTGAGGCAGAGAGAGCTCAGCAGGGCGAGCCAGGGCTGAAGGCAAAGCAGAGAGTTTTTTGGTGGAGCGATGGCACCATCTGCTGGCTGCCAAGCATGGGAGCAGCCTCACTTCAAATGAGTTCCTGAGGCCATTTCCAAGCAGGAGGCACTCTGGCTGCACAGGCTCGAGAGTCCTGTTTAGGGCTTCCCTCTGGCAACAGAGTGGGTGCCAAGGGCCTGTGGGTGGGAAGGGGCTCGGAAGGCACAGGGGAGCCTTTGGGCCCCCAGTGCTCTCCCATGAAAAACGCTGCAGGCCCCATCATCCATGAGCTCCTCCGAGGCTTGGCAGAGGGCAAGCTGTCCACAGCCGAAGGCTCCCTGCCAAGTGCTGCAGGCCTTTCTGCATGGCTCAGCGGCAGCTTCCTTGCAGTCTGCTGGTCCAGGGGCGTGTGTGCCCTGGTCCAGAGTGCTGTAGGAGGAGCTCCTAGCAAGGGGAGAGCAAGCCCCTTGTTTCCTTGGCGGAGACTGGCCTGTGCACACAGAGGCCTGCCAGCAGTGAAGACAGTGCAGGCAGCGAGGGCGTGTGGCAGGCAGCAAAGAGGTGGCAGGAGTCCTGCTTGCAAGAGGGGTCATGCCTGTCTTGTGCTCAGGCCCCAGTGGCCACGTGCACACACAGCCTCTGGACCCGCAGCTTCCCAGCAGTGCAAGACACACACAGGCAACACCCTGGGGCCTGCTCGCATGAACTGTGCTCTGTCGAGGTCCTGCTGGCTGGCAGTGGCCTAGGCCAGCACAGGCCCTAGGGAGGCCTGGCTGAGCCTGGGATGGGTCCCAAACTAGCAGTGCCCAGGGAAAGCCTGGGACTGGAGGCCAGGCTACAGGCTCATTCCAGCTTGAGCCTGGTGCACAGAGCCTTCAGCTGGGACTTGCCGGGGGAATGCTCAGCACAGTGGCTTTGGCCTGCCATCCACGTTCCTCACTCGGGCCCTTCTGCCTGTTAGACCCACACTCCCTAGAAGTGTGTTCCTGAGGCAGTTGGACAGTTGGGGAAGTGGAGGCTCTCCCAGCATGGGAGGTCTGCCCAGAACATTGCTCTGTGTCCAAAGAGGATTCCCTGCACCTCAGGCACTGGGGAGAGATTTTGTGCACACAGGAGAGCCTTGGCACATGCAGTGTTTCCCCACGGAAAGCAGTGTGAGAAGGAGCCCCTGCCAGGGAAGCATGGCCCTCTGCCACAGAAGCCCTCCATGCCACAGGCTGTCATGGACTCGGCTATAGGCCTTTGTGGCTGGAGAGACGGCAGCTCCTCTGGAGGCTCTGGGTCAGTGTGCACTCCCCTTCGAGGAAACGAGGTGTGTGGGAAGATTCCCTGCCCAAGAATGGGAAGCAGCCTGCTCCTTCCAATGAGACGCACGTGTGGTGTGAGAGGCTTGGCAGCAGAGAAGAAGCAAGAGGGGCAGCCAGAGGGGCAGCCAGAGAGGGGATGTGCACGCAGCTTGAAGGCCCCAGATCTCCTACATCCCAACCAGGGCATGCCGGCTCTGCCCAGCAGGCCCCATTCACAGGAGGGCACCCAGCTTCAGGATCTGCCCTTTCCCAGCCCTGAAACCACACACAGGCCCCACGCTGAGCCCTGCCAAGGGGGAACTTTGCTTCCCGCCTGGGCCGAATGGCACGACTGGGTTAGGGCAGAGAAGGCCCTGGGAGGCCTTCAGGGTGCTGCCACAGCATAGCAGTGCTCAGGCAAAGGCACTCTGCTTTCTGTAGGCTGGACGCACACTGGAGTTTCTGCTTGAGGCAGAGAGAGCTCAGCAGGGCGAGCCAGGGCTGAAGGCAAAGCAGAGAGTTTTTTGGTGGAGCGATGGCACCATCTGCTGGCTGCCAAGCATGGGAGCAGCCTCACTTCAAATGAGTTCCTGAGGCCATTTCCAAGCAGGAGGCACTCTGGCTGCACAAGCTCGAGAGCCCTGCTTAGGACTTCCCTCTGGCAACAGAGTGGGTGCCAAGGGCCTGTGGGTGGGAAGGGGCTCGGAAGGCACAGGGGAGCCTTTGGGCCCCCAGTGCTCTCCCATGGAAAACGCTGCAGGCCCCAGCATCCACGAACTCCTCCGAGGCTGGGCAGTGGGCAAGCTGTCCACAGCCGAAGGCTCCCTGCCAAGTGCTACAGGCCTTTCTGCATGGCTCAGCGGCAGCTTCCTTGCAGTCTGCTGGTCCAGGGGCGTGTGTGCCCTGGTCCAGAGTGCTGTAGGAGGAGCTCCTAGCAAGGGGAGAGCAAGCCCCTTGTTTCCTTGGCGGAGACTGGCCTGTGCACACAGAGGCCTGCCAGCAGTGAAGACAGTGCAGGCAGCGAGGGCGTGTGGCAGGCAGCAAAGAGGTGGCAGGAGTCCTGCTTGCAAGTGGGGTCATGCCTGTCTTGTGCTCAGGCCCCAGTGGCCACGTGCACACACATCCTCTTGTCCCGCAGCTTCCCAGCAGTGCAAGACACACACAGGCAACACCCTGGGGCCTGCTCGCATGAACTGTGCTCTGTCGAGGTCCTGCTGGCTGGCAGTTTCCTAGGCCAGCACAGGCCCTAGGGAGGCCTGGCTGAGCCTGGGATGGGTCCCAAACTAGCAGTGCCCAGGGAAAGCCTGGGACTGGAGGCCAGGCTACAGGCTCATTCCAGCTTGAGCCTGGTGCACAGAGCCTTCAGCTGGGACTTGCCGGGGGAATGCTCAGCACAGTGGCTTTGGCCTGCCATCCACGTTCCTCACTCGGGCCCTTCTGCCTGTTAGACCCACACTCCCTAGAAGTGTGTTCCTGAGGCAGTTGGACAGTTGGGGAAGTGGAGGCTCTCCCAGCATGGGAGGTCTGCCCAGAACATTGCTCTGTGTCCAAAGAGGATTCCCTGCACCTCAGGCACTGGGGAGAGATTTTGTGCACACAGGAGAGCCTTGGCACACGCAGTGTTTCCCCACGGAAAGCAGTGTGAGAAGGAGCCCCTGCCAGGGAAGCATGGCCCTCTGCCACAGAAGCCCTCCATGCCACAGGCTGTCATGGACTCGGCTACAGGCCTTTGTGGCTGGAGAGACGGCAGATCCTCTGGAGGCTCTGGGTCAGTGTGCACTCCCCTTCGAGGAAACGAGGCGTGTGGGAAGATTCCCTGCCCAAGAATGGCAAGCAGCCTGCTCCTTCCAATGAGACGCACGTGTGGTGTGAGAGGCTTGGCAGCAGAGAAGAAGCAAGAGGGGCAGCCAGAGGGGCAGCCAGAGAGGGGATGTGCACGCAGCTTGAAGGCCCCAGATCTCCTACATCCCAACCAGGGCATGCCGGCTCTGCCCAGCAGGCCCCATTCACAGGAGGGCACCCAGCTTCAGGATCTGCCCTTTCCCAGCCCTGAAACCACACACAGGCCCCACGCTGAGCCCTGCCAAGGGGGAACTTTGCTCCCCGCCTGGGCCGAATGGCACGACTGGGTTAGGGCAGAGAAGGCCCTGGGAGGCCTTCAGGGTGCTGCCACAGCATAGCAGTGCTCAGGCAAAGGCGCTCTGCTTTCTGTAGGCTGGACGCACACTGGAGTTTCTGCTTGAGGCAGAGAGAGCTCAGCAGGGCGAGCCAGGGCTGAAGGCAAAGCAGAGAGTTTTTTGGTGGAGCGATGGCACCATCTGCTGGCTGCCAAGCATGGGAGCAGCCTCACTTCAAATGAGTTCCTGAGGCCATTTCCAAGCAGGAGGCACTCTGGCTGCACAGGCTCGAGAGTCCTGTTTAGGGCTTCCCTCTGGCAACAGAGTGGGTGCCAAGGGCCTGTGGGTGGGAAGGGGCTCGGAAGGCACAGGGGAGCCTTTGGGCCCCCAGTGCTCTCCCATGAAAAACGCTGCAGGCCCCATCATCCATGAGCTCCTCCGAGGCTTGGCAGAGGGCAAGCTGTCCACAGCCGAAGGCTCCCTGCCAAGTGCTGCAGGCCTTTCTGCATGGCTCAGCGGCAGCTTCCTTGCAGTCTGCTGGTCCAGGGGCGTGTGTGCCCTGGTCCAGAGTGCTGTAGGAGGAGCTCCTAGCAAGGGGAGAGCAAGCCCCTTGTTTCCTTGGCGGAGACTGGCCTGTGCACACAGAGGCCTGCCAGCAGTGAAGACAGTGCAGGCAGCGAGGGCGTGTGGCAGGCAGCAAAGAGGTGGCAGGAGTCCTGCTTGCAAGAGGGGTCATGCCTGTCTTGTGCTCAGGCCCCAGTGGCCACGTGCACACACAGCCTCTGGACCCGCAGCTTCCCAGCAGTGCAAGACACACACAGGCAACACCCTGGGGCCTGCTCGCATGAACTGTGCTCTGTCGAGGTCCTGCTGGCTGGCAGTGGCCTAGGCCAGCACAGGCCCTAGGGAGGCCTGGCTGAGCCTGGGATGGGTCCCAAACTAGCAGTGCCCAGGGAAAGCCTGGGACTGGAGGCCAGGCTACAGGCTCATTCCAGCTTGAGCCTGGTGCACAGAGCCTTCAGCTGGGACTTGCCGGGGGAATGCTCAGCACAGTGGCTTTGGCCTGCCATCCACGTTCCTCACTCGGGCCCTTCTGCCTGTTAGACCCACACTCCCTAGAAGTGTGTTCCTGAGGCAGTTGGACAGTTGGGGAAGTGGAGGCTCTCCCAGCATGGGAGGTCTGCCCAGAACATTGCTCTGTGTCCAAAGAGGATTCCCTGCACCTCAGGCACTGGGGAGAGATTTTGTGCACACAGGAGAGCCTTGGCACATGCAGTGTTTCCCCACGGAAAGCAGTGTGAGAAGGAGCCCCTGCCAGGGAAGCATGGCCCTCTGCCACAGAAGCCCTCCATGCCACAGGCTGTCATGGACTCGGCTATAGGCCTTTGTGGCTGGAGAGACGGCAGCTCCTCTGGAGGCTCTGGGTCAGTGTGCACTCCCCTTCGAGGAAACGAGGTGTGTGGGAAGATTCCCTGCCCAAGAATGGCAAGCAGCCTGCTCCTTCCAATGAGACGCACGTGTGGTGTGAGAGGCTTGGCAGCAGAGAAGAAGCAAGAGGGGCAGCCAGAGGGGCAGCCAGAGAGGGGATGTGCACGCAGCTTGAAGGCCCCAGATCTCCTACATCCCAACCAGGGCATGCCGGCTCTGCCCAGCAGGCCCCATTCACAGGAGGGCACCCAGCTTCAGGATCTGCCCTTTCCCAGCCCTGAAACCACACACAGGCCCCACGCTGAGCCCTGCCAAGGGGGAACTTTGCTTCCCGCCTGGGCCGAATGGCACGACTGGGTTAGGGCAGAGAAGGCCCTGGGAGGCCTTCTGGGTGCTGCCACAGCATAGCAGTGCTCAGGCAAAGGCACTCTGCTTTCTGTAGGCTGGACGCACACTGGAGTTTCTGCTTGAGGCAGAGAGAGCTCAGCAGGGCGAGCCAGGGCTGAAGGCAAAGCAGAGAGTTTTTTGGTGGAGCGATGGCACCATCTGCTGGCTGACAAGCATGGGAGCAGCCTCACTTCAAATGAGTTCCTGAGGCCATTTCCAAGCAGGAGGCACTCTGGCTGCACAAGCTCGAGAGCCCTGCTTAGGACTTCCCTCTGGCAACAGAGTGGGTGCCAAGGGCCTGTGGGTGGGAAGGGGCTCGGAAGGCACAGGGGAGCCTTTGGGCCCCCAGTGCTCTCCCATGGAAAACGCTGCAGGCCCCAGCATCCACGAACTCCTCCGAGGCTGGGCAGTGGGCAAGCTGTCCACAGCCGAAGGCTCCCTGCCAAGTGCTACAGGCCTTTCTGCATGGCTCAGCGGCAGCTTCCTTGCAGTCTGCTGGTCCAGGGGCGTGTGTGCCCTGGTCCAGAGTGCTGTAGGAGGAGCTCCTAGCAAGGGGAGAGCAAGCCCCTTGTTTCCTTGGCGGAGACTGGCCTGTGCACACAGAGGCCTGCCAGCAGTGAAGACAGTGCAGGCAGCGAGGGCGTGTGGCAGGCAGCAAAGAGGTGGCAGGAGTCCTGCTTGCAAGTGGGGTCATGCCTGTCTTGTGCTCAGGCCCCAGTGGCCACGTGCACACACATCCTCTTGTCCCGCAGCTTCCCAGCAGTGCAAGACACACACAGGCAACACCCTGGGGCCTGCTCGCATGAACTGTGCTCTGTCGAGGTCCTGCTGGCTGGCAGTTTCCTAGGCCAGCACAGGCCCTAGGGAGGCCTGGCTGAGCCTGGGATGGGTCCCAAACTAGCAGTGCCCAGGGAAAGCCTGGGACTGGAGGCCAGGCTACAGGCTCATTCCAGCTTGAGCCTGGTGCACAGAGCCTTCAGCTGGGACTTGCCGGGGGAATGCTCAGCACAGTGGCTTTGGCCTGCCATCCACGTTCCTCACTCGGGCCCTTCTGCCTGTTAGACCCACACTCCCTAGAAGTGTGTTCCTGAGGCAGTTGGACAGTTGGGGAAGTGGAGGCTCTCCCAGCATGGGAGGTCTGCCCAGAACATTGCTCTGTGTCCAAAGAGGATTCCCTGCACCTCAGGCACTGGGGAGAGATTTTGTGCACACAGGAGAGCCTTGGCACACGCAGTGTTTCCCCACGGAAAGCAGTGTGAGAAGGAGCCCCTGCCAGGGAAGCATGGCCCTCTGCCACAGAAGCCCTCCATGCCACAGGCTGTCATGGACTCGGCTACAGGCCTTTGTGGCTGGAGAGACGGCAGATCCTCTGGAGGCTCTGGGTCAGTGTGCACTCCCCTTCGAGGAAACGAGGCGTGTGGGAAGATTCCCTGCCCAAGAATGGCAAGCAGCCTGCTCCTTCCAATGAGACGCACGTGTGGTGTGAGAGGCTTGGCAGCAGAGAAGAAGCAAGAGGGGCAGCCAGAGGGGCAGCCAGAGAGGGGATGTGCACGCAGCTTGAAGGCCCCAGATCTCCTACATCCCAACCAGGGCATGCCGGCTCTGCCCAGCAGGCCCCATTCACAGGAGGGCACCCAGCTTCAGGATCTGCCCTTTCCCAGCCCTGAAACCACACACAGGCCCCACGCTGAGCCCTGCCAAGGGGGAACTTTGCTCCCCGCCTGGGCCGAATGGCACGACTTGGTTAGGGCAGAGAAGGCCCTGGGAGGCCTTCAGGGTGCTGCCACAGCATAGCAGTGCTCAGGCAAAGGCACTCTGCTTTCTGTAGGCTGGACGCACACTGGAGTTTCTGCTTGAGGCAGAGAGAGCTCAGCAGGGCGAGCCAGGGCTGAAGGCAAAGCAGAGAGTTTTTTGGTGGAGCGATGGCACCATCTGCTGGCTGCCAAGCATGGGAGCAGCCTCACTTCAAATGAGTTCCTGAGGCCATTTCCAAGCAGGAGGCACTCTGGCTGCACAAGCTCGAGAGCCCTGCTTAGGACTTCCCTCTGGCAACAGAGTGGGTGCCAAGGGCCTGTGGGTGGGAAGGGGCTCGGAAGGCACAGGGGAGCCTTTGGGCCCCCAGTGCTCTCCCATGGAAAATGCTGCAGGCCCCATCGTCCATGAGCTCCTCCGAGGCTTGGCAGAGGGCAAGCTGTCCACAGCCGAAGGCTCCCTGCCAAGTGCTGCAGGCCTTTCTGCATGGCTCAGCGGCAGCTTCCTTGCAGGCTGCTGGTCCAGGGGCGTGTGTGCCCTGGTCCAGAGTGCTGTAGGAGGAGCTCCTAGCAAGGGGAGAGCAAGCCCCTTGTTTCCTTGGCGGAGACTGGCCTGTGCACACAGAGGCCTGCCAGCAGTGAAGACAGTGCAGGCAGCGAGGGCGTGTGGCAGGCAGCAAAGAGGTGGCAGGAGTCCTGCTTGCAAGTGGGGTCATGCCTGTCTTGTGCTCAGGCCCCAGTGGCCACGTGCACACACAGCCTCTGGACCCGCAGCTTCCCAGCAGTGCAAGACACACACAGGCAACACCCTGGGGCCTGCTCGCATGAACTGTGCTCTGTCGAGGTGCTGCTGGCTGGCAGTGGCCTAGGCCAGCACAGGCCCTAGGGAGGCCTGGCTGAGCCTGGGATGGGTCCCAAACTAGCAGTGCCCAGGGAAAGCCTGGGACTGGAGGCCAGGCTCCAGGCTCATTCAGGCTGGAGCCTGGTGCACAGAGCCTTCAGCTGGGACTTGCCGGGCGAATGCTCAGCACAGTGGCTTTGGCCTGCCATCCACGTTTCTCACTCGGGCCCTTCTGCCTGTTAGACCCACACTCCCTAGAAGTGTGTTCCTGAGGCAGTTGGACAGTTGGGGAAGTGGAGGCTCTCCCAGCATGATAGGTCTGCCCAGAACATTGCTCTGTGTCCAAAGAGGATTCCCTGCACCTCAGGCACTGGGGAGAGATTTTGTGCACACAGGAGAGCCTTGGCACATGCAGTGTTTCCCCACGGAAAGCAGTGTGAGAAGGAGCCCCTGCCAGGGAAGCATGGCCCTCTGCCACAGAAGCCCTCCATGCCACAGGCTGTCATGGACTCGGCTATAGGCCTTTGTGGCTGGAGAGACGGCAGCTCCTCTGGAGGCTCTGGGTCAGTGTGCACTCCCCTTCGAGGAAACGAGGTGTGTGGGAAGATTCCCTGCCCAAGAATGGCAAGCAGCCTGCTCCTTCCAATGAGACGCACGTGTGGTGTGAGAGGCTTGGCAGCAGAGAAGAAGCAAGAGGGGCAGCCAGAGGGGCAGCCAGAGAGGGGATGTGCACGCAGCTTGAAGGCCCCAGATCTCCTACATCCCAACCAGGGCATGCCGGCTCTGCCCAGCAGGCCCCATTCACAGGAGGGCACCCAGCTTCAGGATCTGCCCTTTCCCAGCCCTGAAACCACACACAGGCCCCACGCTGAGCCCTGCCAAGGGGGAACTTTGCTTCCCGCCTGGGCCGAATGGCACGACTGGGTTAGGGCAGAGAAGGCCCTGGGAGGCCTTCAGGGTGCTGCCACAGCATAGCAGTGCTCAGGCAAAGGCACTCTGCTTTCTGTAGGCTGGACGCACACTGGAGTTTCTGCTTGAGGCAGAGAGAGCTCAGCAGGGCGAGCCAGGGCTGAAGGCAAAGCAGAGAGTTTTTTGGTGGAGCGATGGCACCATCTGCTGGCTGCCAAGCATGGGAGCAGCCTCACTTCAAATGAGTTCCTGAGGCCATTTCCAAGCAGGAGGCACTCTGGCTGCACAAGCTCGAGAGCCCTGCTTAGGACTTCCCTCTGGCAACAGAGTGGGTGCCAAGGGCCTGTGGGTGGGAAGGGGCTCGGAAGGCACAGGGGAGCCTTTGAGCCCCCAGTGCTCTCCCATGGAAAACGCTGCAGGCCCCAGCATCCACGAACTGCTCCGAGGCTGGGCAGTGGGCAAGCTGTCCACAGCCGAAGGCTCCCTGCCAAGTGCTACAGGCCTTTCTGCATGGCTCAGCGGCAGCTTCCTTGCAGGCTGCTGGTCCAGGGGCGTGTGTGCCCTGGTCCAGAGTGCTGTAGGAGGAGCTCCTAGCAAGGGGAGAGCAAGCCCCTTGTTTCCTTGGCGGAGACTGGCCTGTGCACACAGAGGCCTGCCAGCAGTGAAGACAGTGCAGGCAGCGAGGGCGTGTGGCAGGCAGCAAAGAGGTGGCAGGAGTCCTGCTTGCAAGTGGGGTCATGCCTGTCTTGTGCTCAGGCCCCAGTGGCCACGTGCACACACATCCTCTGGACCCGCAGCTTCCCAGCAGTGCAAGACACACACAGGCAACACCCTGGGGCCTGCTCGCATGAACTGTGCTCTGTCGAGGTCCTGCTGGCTGGCAGTTTCCTAGGCCAGCACAGGCCCTAGGGAGGCCTGGCTGAGCCTGGGATGGGTCCCAAACTAGCAGTGCCCAGGGAAAGCCTGGGACTGGAGGCCAGGCTACAGGCTCATTCCAGCTGGAGCCTGGTGCACAGAGCCTTCAGCTGGGACTTGCCGGGGGAATGCTCAGCACAGTGGCTTTGGCCTGCCATCCACGTTCCTCACTCGGGCCCTTCTGCCTGTTAGACCCACACTCCCTAGAAGTGTGTTCCTGAGGCAGTTGGACAGTTGGGGAAGTGGAGGCTCTCCCAGCATGGGAGGTCTGCCCAGAACATTGCTCTGTGTCCAAAGAGGATTCCCTGCACCTCAGGCACTGGGGAGGGATTTTGTGCACACAGGAGAGCCTTGGCACACGCAGTGTTTCCCCACGGAAAGCAGTGTGAGAAGGAGCCCCTGCCAGGGAAGCATGGCCCTCTGCCACAGAAGCCCTCCATGCCACAGGCTGTCATGGACTCGGCTACAGGCCTTTGTGGCTGGAGAGACGGCAGATCCTCTGGAGGCTCTGGGTCAGTGTGCACTCCCCTTCGAGGAAACGAGGCGTGTGGGAAGATTCCCTGCCCAAGAATGGCAAGCAGCCTGCTCCTTCCAATGAGACGCACGTGTGGTGTGAGAGGCTTGGCAGCAGAGAAGAAGCAAGAGGGGCAGCCAGAGGGGCAGCCAGAGAGGGGATGTGCACGCAGCTTGAAGGCCCCAGATCTCCTACATCCCAACCAGGGCATGCCGGCTCTGCCCAGCAGGCCCCATTCACAGGAGGGCACCCAGCTTCAGGATCTGCCCTTTCCCAGCCCTGAAACCACACACAGGCCCCACGCTGAGCCCTGCCAAGGGGGAACTTTGCTCCCCGCCTGGGCCGAATGGCACGACTTGGTTAGGGCAGAGAAGGCCCTGGGAGGCCTTCAGGGTGCTGCCACAGCATAGCAGTGCTCAGGCAAAGGCACTCTGCTTTCTGTAGGCTGGACGCACACTGGAGTTTCTGCTTGAGGCAGAGAGAGCTCAGCAGGGCGAGCCAGGGCTGAAGGCAAAGCAGAGAGTTTTTTGGTGGAGCGATGGCACCATCTGCTGGCTGCCAAGCATGGGAGCAGCCTCACTTCAAATGAGTTCCTGAGGCCATTTCCAAGCAGGAGGCACTCTGGCTGCACAAGCTCGAGAGCCCTGCTTAGGACTTCCCTCTGGCAACAGAGTGGGTGCCAAGGGCCTGTGGGTGGGAAGGGGCTCGGAAGGCACAGGGGAGCCTTTGGGCCCCCAGTGCTCTCCCATGGAAAATGCTGCAGGCCCCATCGTCCATGAGCTCCTCCGAGGCTTGGCAGAGGGCAAGCTGTCCACAGCCGAAGGCTCCCTGCCAAGTGCTGCAGGCCTTTCTGCATGGCTCAGCGGCAGCTTCCTTGCAGGCTGCTGGTCCAGGGGCGTGTGTGCCCTGGTCCAGAGTGCTGTAGGAGGAGCTCCTAGCAAGGGGAGAGCAAGCCCCTTGTTTCCTTGGCGGAGACTGGCCTGTGCACACAGAGGCCTGCCAGCAGTGAAGACAGTGCAGGCAGCGAGGGCGTGTGGCAGGCAGCAAAGAGGTGGCAGGAGTCCTGCTTGCAAGTGGGGTCATGCCTGTCTTGTGCTCAGGCCCCAGTGGCCACGTGCACACACAGCCTCTGGACCCGCAGCTTCCCAGCAGTGCAAGACACACACAGGCAACACCCTGGTGCCTGCTCGCATGAACTGTGCTCTGTCGAGGTGCTGCTGGCTGGCAGTGGCCTAGGCCAGCACAGGCCCTAGGGAGGCCTGGCTGAGCCTGGGATGGGTCCCAAACTAGCAGTGCCCAGGGAAAGCCTGGGACTGGAGGCCAGGCTCCAGGCTCATTCAGGCTGGAGCCTGGTGCACAGAGCCTTCAGCTGGGACTTGCCGGGGGAATGCTCAGCACAGTGGCTTTGGCCTGCCATCCACGTTCCTCACTCGGGCCCTTCTGCCTGTTAGACCCACACTCCCTAGAAGTGTGTTCCTGAGGCAGTTGGACAGTTGGGGAAGTGGAGGCTCTCCCAGCATGATAGGTCTGCCCAGAACATTGCTCTGTGTCCAAAGAGGATTCCCTGCACCTCAGGCACTGGGGAGAGATTTTGTGCACACAGGAGAGCCTTGGCACATGCAGTGTTTCCCCACGGAAAGCAGTGTGAGAAGGAGCCCCTGCCAGGGAAGCATGGCCCTCTGCCACAGAAGCCCTCCATGCCACAGGCTGTCATGGACTCGGCTACAGGCCTTTGTGGCTGGAGAGACGGCAGCTCCTCTGGAGGCTCTGGGTCAGTGTGCACTCCCCTTCGAGGAAACGAGGAGTGTGGGAAGATTCCCTGCCCAAGAATGGCAAGCAGCCTGCTCCTTCCAATGAGACGCACGTGTGGTGTGAGAGGCTTGGCAGCAGAGAAGAAGCAAGAGGGGCAGCCAGAGGGGCAGCCAGAGAGGGGATGTGCACGCAGCTTGAAGGCCCCAGATCTCCTACATCCCAACCAGGGCATGCCGGCTCTGCCCAGCAGGCCCCATTCACAGGAGGGCACCCAGCTTCAGGATCTGCCCTTTCCCAGCCCTGAAACCACACACAGGCCCCACGCTGAGCCCTGCCAAGGGGGAACTTTGCTTCCCGCCTGGGCCGAATGGCACGACTGGGTTAGGGCAGAGAAGGCCCTGGGAGGCCTTCAGGGTGCTGCCACAGCATAGCAGTGCTCAGGCAAAGGCACTCTGCTTTCTGTAGGCTGGACGCACACTGGAGTTTCTGCTTGAGGCAGAGAGAGCTCAGCAGGGCGAGCCAGGGCTGAAGGCAAAGCAGAGAGTTTTTTGGTGGAGCGATGGCACCATCTGCTGGCTGCCAAGCATGGGAGCAGCCTCACTTCAAATGAGTTCCTGAGGCCATTTCCAAGCAGGAGGCACTCTGGCTGCACAAGCTCGAGAGCCCTGCTTAGGACTTCCCTCTGGCAACAGAGTGGGTGCCAAGGGCCTGTGGGTGGGAAGGGGCTCGGAAGGCACAGGGGAGCCTTTGAGCCCCCAGTGCTCTCCCATGGAAAACGCTGCAGGCCCCAGCATCCACGAACTGCTCCGAGGCTGGGCAGTGGGCAAGCTGTCCACAGCCGAAGGCTCCCTGCCAAGTGCTACAGGCCTTTCTGCATGGCTCAGCGGCAGCTTCCTTGCAGGCTGCTGGTCCAGGGGCGTGTGTGCCCTGGTCCAGAGTGCTGTAGGAGGAGCTCCTAGCAAGGGGAGAGCAAGCCCCTTGTTTCCTTGGCGGAGACTGGCCTGTGCACACAGAGGCCTGCCAGCAGTGAAGACAGTGCAGGCAGCGAGGGCGTGTGGCAGGCAGCAAAGAGGTGGCAGGAGTCCTGCTTGCAAGTGGGGTCATGCCTGTCTTGTGCTCAGGCCCCAGTGGCCACGTGCACACACATCCTCTGGACCCGCAGCTTCCCAGCAGTGCAAGACACACACAGGCAACACCCTGGGGCCTGCTCGCCTGAACTGTGCTCTGTCGAGGTCCTGCTGGCTGGCAGTTTCCTAGGCCAGCACAGGCCCTAGGGAGGCCTGGCTGAGCCTGGGATGGGTCCCAAACTAGCAGTGCCCAGGGAAAGCCTGGGACTGGAGGCCAGGCTACAGGCTCATTCCAGCTTGAGCCTGGTGCACAGAGCCTTCAGCTGGGACTTGCCGGGGGAATGCTCAGCACAGTGGCTTTGGCCTGCCATCCACGTTCCTCACTCGGGCCCTTCTGCCTGTTAGACCCACACTCCCTAGAAGTGTGTTCCTGAGGCAGTTGGACAGTTGGGGAAGTGGAGGCTCTCCCAGCATGGGAGGTCTGCCCAGAACATTGCTCTGTGTCCAAAGAGGATTCCCTGCACCTCAGGCACTGGGGAGAGATTTTGTGCACACAGGAGAGCCTTGGCACACGCAGTGTTTCCCCACGGAAAGCAGTGTGAGAAGGAGCCCCTGCCAGGGAAGCATGGCCCTCTGCCACAGAAGCCCTCCATGCCACAGGCTGTCATGGACTCGGCTACAGGCCTTTGTGGCTGGAGAGACGGCAGATCCTCTGGAGGCTCTGGGTCAGTGTGCACTCCCCTTCGAGGAAACGAGGCGTGTGGGAAGATTCCCTGCCCAAGAATGGCAAGCAGCCTGCTCCTTCCAATGAGACGCACGTGTGGTGTGAGAGGCTTGGCAGCAGAGAAGAAGCAAGAGGGGCAGCCAGAGGGGCAGCCAGAGAGGGGATGTGCACGCAGCTTGAAGGCCCCAGATCTCCTACATCCCAACCAGGGCATGCCGGCTCTGCCCAGCAGGCCCCATTCACAGGAGGGCACCCAGCTTCAGGATCTGCCCTTTCCCAGCCCTGAAACCACACACAGGCCCCACGCTGAGCCCTGCCAAGGGGGAACTTTGCTCCCCGCCTGGGCCGAATGGCACGACTGGGTTAGGGCAGAGAAGGCCCTGGGAGGCCTTCAGGGTGCTGCCACAGCATAGCAGTGCTCAGGCAAAGGCACTCTGCTTTCTGTAGGCTGGACGCACACTGGAGTTTCTGCTTGAGGCAGAGAGAGCTCAGCAGGGCGAGCCAGGGCTGAAGGCAAAGCAGAGAGTTTTTTGGTGGAGCGATGGCACCATCTGCTGGCTGCCAAGCATGGGAGCAGCCTCACTTCAAATGAGTTCCTGAGGCCATTTCCAAGCAGGAGGCACTCTGGCTGCACAGGCTCGAGAGTCCTGCTTAGGGCTTCCCTCTGGCAACAGAGTGGGTGCCAAGGGCCTGTGGGTGGGAAGGGGCTCGGAAGGCACAGGGGAGCCTTTGGGCCCCCAGTGCTCTCCCATGAAAAACGCTGCAGGCCCCATCATCCATGAGCTCCTCCGAGGCTTGGCAGAGGGCAAGCTGTCCACAGCCGAAGGCTCCCTGCCAAGTGCTGCAGGCCTTTCTGCATGGCTCAGCGGCAGCTTCCTTGCAGTCTGCTGGTCCAGGGGCGTGTGTGCCCTGGTCCAGAGTGCTGTAGGAGGAGCTCCTAGCAAGGGGAGAGCAAGCCCCTTGTTTCCTTGGCGGAGACTGGCCTGTGCACACAGAGGCCTGCCAGCAGTGAAGACAGTGCAGGCAGCGAGGGCGTGTGGCAGGCAGCAAAGAGGTGGCAGGAGTCCTGCTTGCAAGAGGGGTCATGCCTGTCTTGTGCTCAGGCCCCAGTGGCCACGTGCACACACAGCCTCTGGACCCGCAGCTTCCCAGCAGTGCAAGACACACACAGGCAACACCCTGGGGCCTGCTCGCATGAACTGTGCTCTGTCGAGGTGCTGCTGGCTGGCAGTGGCCTAGGCCAGCACAGGCCCTAGGGAGGCCTGGCTGAGCCTGGGATGGGTCCCAAACTAGCAGTGCCCAGGGAAAGCCTGGGACTGGAGGCCAGGCTACAGGCTCATTCAGGCTGGAGCCTGGTGCACAGAGCCTTCAGCTGGGACTTGCCGGGCGAATGCTCAGCACAGTGGCTTTGGCCTGCCATCCACGTTCCTCACTCGGGCCCTTCTGCCTGTTAGACCCACACTCCCTAGAAGTGTGTTCCTGAGGCAGTTGGACAGTTGGGGAAGTGGAGGCTCTCCCAGCATGATAGGTCTGCCCAGAACATTGCTCTGTGTCCAAAGAGGATTCCCTGCACCTCAGGCACTGGGGAGAGATTTTGTGCACACAGGAGAGCCTTGGCACATGCAGTGTTTCCCCACGGAAAGCAGTGTGAGAAGGAGCCCCTGCCAGGGAAGCATGGCCCTCTGCCACAGAAGCCCTCCATGCCACAGGCTGTCATGGACTCGGCTACAGGCCTTTGTGGCTGGAGAGACGGCAGCTCCTCTGGAGGCTCTGGGTCAGTGTGCACTCCCCTTCGAGGAAACGAGGAGTGTGGGAAGATTCCCTGCCCAAGAATGGCAAGCAGCCTGCTCCTTCCAATGAGACGCACGTGTGGTGTGAGAGGCTTGGCAGCAGAGAAGAAGCAAGAGGGGCAGCCAGAGGGGCAGCCAGAGAGGGGATGTGCACGCAGCTTGAAGGCCCCAGATCTCCTACATCCCAACCAGGGCATGCCGGCTCTGCCCAGCAGGCCCCATTCACAGGAGGGCACCCAGCTTCAGGATCTGCCCTTTCCCAGCCCTGAAACCACACACAGGCCCCACGCTGAGCCCTGCCAAGGGGGAACTTTGCTTCCCGCCTGGGCCGAATGGCACGACTGGGTTAGGGCAGAGAAGGCCCTGGGAGGCCTTCAGGGTGCTGCCACAGCATAGCAGTGCTCAGGCAAAGGCACTCTGCTTTCTGTAGGCTGGACGCACACTGGAGTTTCTGCTTGAGGCAGAGAGAGCTCAGCAGGGCGAGCCAGGGCTGAAGGCAAAGCAGAGAGTTTTTTGGTGGAGCGATGGCACCATCTGCTGGCTGCCAAGCATGGGAGCAGCCTCACTTCAAATGAGTTCCTGAGGCCATTTCCAAGCAGGAGGCACTCTGGCTGCACAAGCTCGAGAGCCCTGCTTAGGACTTCCCTCTGGCAACAGAGTGGGTGCCAAGGGCCTGTGGGTGGGAAGGGGCTCGGAAGGCACAGGGGAGCCTTTGAGCCCCCAGTGCTCTCCCATGGAAAACGCTGCAGGCCCCAGCATCCACGAACTGCTCCGAGGCTGGGCAGTGGGCAAGCTGTCCACAGCCGAAGGCTCCCTGCCAAGTGCTACAGGCCTTTCTGCATGGCTCAGCGGCAGCTTCCTTGCAGGCTGCTGGTCCAGGGGCGTGTGTGCCCTGGTCCAGAGTGCTGTAGGAGGAGCTCCTAGCAAGGGGAGAGCAAGCCCCTTGTTTCCTTGGCGGAGACTGGCCTGTGCACACAGAGGCCTGCCAGCAGTGAAGACAGTGCAGGCAGCGAGGGCGTGTGGCAGGCAGCAAAGAGGTGGCAGGAGTCCTGCTTGCAAGTGGGGTCATGCCTGTCTTGTGCTCAGGCCCCAGTGGCCACGTGCACACACATCCTCTGGACCCGCAGCTTCCCAGCAGTGCAAGACACACACAGGCAACACCCTGGGGCCTGCTCGCCTGAACTGTGCTCTGTCGAGGTCCTGCTGGCTGGCAGTTTCCTAGGCCAGCACAGGCCCTAGGGAGGCCTGGCTGAGCCTGGGATGGGTCCCAAACTAGCAGTGCCCAGGGAAAGCCTGGGACTGGAGGCCAGGCTACAGGCTCATTCCAGCTTGAGCCTGGTGCACAGAGCCTTCAGCTGGGACTTGCCGGGGGAATGCTCAGCACAGTGGCTTTGGCCTGCCATCCACGTTCCTCACTCGGGCCCTTCTGCCTGTTAGACCCACACTCCCTAGAAGTGTGTTCCTGAGGCAGTTGGACAGTTGGGGAAGTGGAGGCTCTCCCAGCATGGGAGGTCTGCCCAGAACATTGCTCTGTGTCCAAAGAGGATTCCCTGCACCTCAGGCACTGGGGAGAGATTTTGTGCACACAGGAGAGCCTTGGCACACGCAGTGTTTCCCCACGGAAAGCAGTGTGAGAAGGAGCCCCTGCCAGGGAAGCATGGCCCTCTGCCACAGAAGCCCTCCATGCCACAGGCTGTCATGGACTCGGCTACAGGCCTTTGTGGCTGGAGAGACGGCAGATCCTCTGGAGGCTCTGGGTCAGTGTGCACTCCCCTTCGAGGAAACGAGGCGTGTGGGAAGATTCCCTGCCCAAGAATGGCAAGCAGCCTGCTCCTTCCAATGAGACGCACGTGTGGTGTGAGAGGCTTGGCAGCAGAGAAGAAGCAAGAGGGGCAGCCAGAGGGGCAGCCAGAGAGGGGATGTGCACGCAGCTTGAAGGCCCCAGATCTCCTACATCCCAACCAGGGCATGCCGGCTCTGCCCAGCAGGCCCCATTCACAGGAGGGCACCCAGCTTCAGGATCTGCCCTTTCCCAGCCCTGAAACCACACACAGGCCCCACGCTGAGCCCTGCCAAGGGGGAACTTTGCTCCCCGCCTGGGCCGAATGGCACGACTGGGTTAGGGCAGAGAAGGCCCTGGGAGGCCTTCAGGGTGCTGCCACAGCATAGCAGTGCTCAGGCAAAGGCACTCTGCTTTCTGTAGGCTGGACGCACACTGGAGTTTCTGCTTGAGGCAGAGAGAGCTCAGCAGGGCGAGCCAGGGCTGAAGGCAAAGCAGAGAGTTTTTTGGTGGAGCGATGGCACCATCTGCTGGCTGCCAAGCATGGGAGCAGCCTCACTTCAAATGAGTTCCTGAGGCCATTTCCAAGCAGGAGGCACTCTGGCTGCACAGGCTCGAGAGTCCTGCTTAGGGCTTCCCTCTGGCAACAGAGTGGGTGCCAAGGGCCTGTGGGTGGGAAGGGGCTCGGAAGGCACAGGGGAGCCTTTGGGCCCCCAGTGCTCTCCCATGAAAAACGCTGCAGGCCCCATCATCCATGAGCTCCTCCGAGGCTTGGCAGAGGGCAAGCTGTCCACAGCCGAAGGCTCCCTGCCAAGTGCTGCAGGCCTTTCTGCATGGCTCAGCGGCAGCTTCCTTGCAGTCTGCTGGTCCAGGGGCGTGTGTGCCCTGGTCCAGAGTGCTGTAGGAGGAGCTCCTAGCAAGGGGAGAGCAAGCCCCTTGTTTCCTTGGCGGAGACTGGCCTGTGCACACAGAGGCCTGCCAGCAGTGAAGACAGTGCAGGCAGCGAGGGCGTGTGGCAGGCAGCAAAGAGGTGGCAGGAGTCCTGCTTGCAAGAGGGGTCATGCCTGTCTTGTGCTCAGGCCCCAGTGGCCACGTGCACACACAGCCTCTGGACCCGCAGCTTCCCAGCAGTGCAAGACACACACAGGCAACACCCTGGGGCCTGCTCGCATGAACTGTGCTCTGTCGAGGTGCTGCTGGCTGGCAGTGGCCTAGGCCAGCACAGGCCCTAGGGAGGCCTGGCTGAGCCTGGGATGGGTCCCAAACTAGCAGTGCCCAGGGAAAGCCTGGGACTGGAGGCCAGGCTACAGGCTCATTCAGGCTGGAGCCTGGTGCACAGAGCCTTCAGCTGGGACTTGCCGGGCGAATGCTCAGCACAGTGGCTTTGGCCTGCCATCCACGTTCCTCACTCGGGCCCTTCTGCCTGTTAGACCCACACTCCCTAGAAGTGTGTTCCTGAGGCAGTTGGACAGTTGGGGAAGTGGAGGCTCTCCCAGCATGATAGGTCTGCCCAGAACATTGCTCTGTGTCCAAAGAGGATTCCCTGCACCTCAGGCACTGGGGAGAGATTTTGTGCACACAGGAGAGCCTTGGCACATGCAGTGTTTCCCCACGGAAAGCAGTGTGAGAAGGAGCCCCTGCCAGGGAAGCATGGCCCTCTGCCACAGAAGCCCTCCATGCCACAGGCTGTCATGGACTCGGCTATAGGCCTTTGTGGCTGGAGAGACGGCAGCTCCTCTGGAGGCTCTGGGTCAGTGTGCACTCCCCTTCGAGGAAACGAGGTGTGTGGGAAGATTCCCTGCCCAAGAATGGCAAGCAGCCTGCTCCTTCCAATGAGACGCACGTGTGGTGTGAGAGGCTTGGCAGCAGAGAAGAAGCAAGAGGGGCAGCCAGAGGGGCAGCCAGAGAGGGGATGTGCACGCAGCTTGAAGGCCCCAGATCTCCTACATCCCAACCAGGGCATGCCGGCTCTGCCCAGCAGGCCCCATTCACAGGAGGGCACCCAGCTTCAGGATCTGCCCTTTCCCAGCCCTGAAACCACACACAGGCCCCACGCTGAGCCCTGCCAAGGGGGAACTTTGCTTCCCGCCTGTGCCGAATGGCACGACTGGGTTAGGGCAGAGAAGGCCCTGGGAGGCCTTCAGGGTGCTGCCACAGCATAGCAGTGCTCAGGCAAAGGCACTCTGCTTTCTGTAGGCTGGACGCACACTGGAGTTTCTGCTTGAGGCAGAGAGAGCTCAGCAGGGCGAGCCAGGGCTGAAGGCAAAGCAGAGAGTTTTTTGGTGGAGCGATGGCACCATCTGCTGGCTGCCAAGCATGGGAGCAGCCTCACTTCAAATGAGTTCCTGAGGCCATTTCCAAGCAGGAGGCACTCTGGCTGCACAAGCTCGAGAGCCCTGCTTAGGACTTCCCTCTGGCAACAGAGTGGGTGCCAAGGGCCTGTGGGTGGGAAGGGGCTCGGAAGGCACAGGGGAGCCTTTGAGCCCCCAGTGCTCTCCCATGGAAAACGCTGCAGGCCCCAGCATCCACGCACTGCTCCGAGGCTGGGCAGTGGGCAAGCTGTCCACAGCCGAAGGCTCCCTGCCAAGTGCTACAGGCCTTTCTGCATGGCTCAGCGGCAGCTTCCTTGCAGGCTGCTGGTCCAGGGGCGTGTGTGCCCTGGTCCAGAGTGCTGTAGGAGGAGCTCCTAGCAAGGGGAGAGCAAGCCCCTTGTTTCCTTGGCGGAGACTGGCCTGTGCACACAGAGGCCTGCCAGCAGTGAAGACAGTGCAGGCAGCGAGGGCGTGTGGCAGGCAGCAAAGAGGTGGCAGGAGTCCTGCTTGCAAGTGGGGTCATGCCTGTCTTGTGCTCAGGCCCCAGTGGCCACGTGCACACACATCCTCTGGACCCGCAGCTTCCCAGCAGTGCAAGACACACACAGGCAACACCCTGGGGCCTGCTCACCTGAACTGTGCTCTGTCGAGGTCCTGCTGGCTGGCAGTTTCCTAGGCCAGCACAGGCCCTAGGGAGGCCTGGCTGAGCCTGGGATGGGTCCCAAACTAGCAGTGCCCAGGGAAAGCCTGGGACTGGAGGCCAGGCTACAGGCTCATTCCAGCTGGAGCCTGGTGCACAGAGCCTTCAGCTGGGACTTGCCGGGGGAATGCTCAGCACAGTGGCTTTGGCCTGCCATCCACGTTCCTCACTCGGGCCCTTCTGCCTGTTAGACCCACACTCCCTAGAAGTGTGTTCCTGAGGCAGTTGGACAGTTGGGGAAGTGGAGGCTCTCCCAGCATGGGAGGTCTGCCCAGAACATTGCTCTGTGTCCAAAGAGGATTCCCTGCACCTCAGGCACTGGGGAGAGATTTTGTGCACACAGGAGAGCCTTGGCACACGCAGTGTTTCCCCACGGAAAGCAGTGTGAGAAGGAGCCCCTGCCAGGGAAGCATGGCCCTCTGCCACAGAAGCCCTCCATGCCACAGGCTGTCATGGACTCGGCTACAGGCCTTTGTGGCTGGAGAGACGGCAGATCCTCTGGAGGCTCTGGGTCAGTGTGCACTCCCCTTCGAGGAAACGAGGCGTGTGGGAAGATTCCCTGCCCAAGAATGGCAAGCAGCCTGCTCCTTCCAATGAGACGCACGTGTGGTGTGAGAGGCTTGGCAGCAGAGAAGAAGCAAGAGGGGCAGCCAGAGGGGCAGCCAGAGAGGGGATGTGCACGCAGCTTGAAGGCCCCAGATCTCCTACATCCCAACCAGGGCATGCCGGCTCTGCCCAGCAGGCCCCATTCACAGGAGGGCACCCAGCTTCAGGATCTGCCCTTTCCCAGCCCTGAAACCACACACAGGCCCCACGCTGAGCCCTGCCAAGGGGGAACTTTGCTCCCCGCCTGGGCCGAATGGCACGACTGGGTTAGGGCAGAGAAGGCCCTGGGAGGCCTTCAGGGTGCTGCCACAGCATAGCAGTGCTCAGGCAAAGGCGCTCTGCTTTCTGTAGGCTGGACGCACACTGGAGTTTCTGCTTGAGGCAGAGAGAGCTCAGCAGGGCGAGCCAGGGCTGAAGGCAAAGCAGAGAGTTTTTTGGTGGAGCGATGGCACCATCTGCTGGCTGCCAAGCATGGGAGCAGCCTCACTTCAAATGAGTTCCTGAGGCCATTTCCAAGCAGGAGGCACTCTGGCTGCACAAGCTCGAGAGCCCTGCTTAGGACTTCCCTCTGGCAACAGAGTGGGTGCCAAGGGCCTGTGGGTGGGAAGGGGCTCGGAAGGCACAGGGGAGCCTTTGGGCCCCCAGTGCTCTCCCATGGAAAATGCTGCAGGCCCCATCGTCCATGAGCTCCTCCGAGGCTTGGCAGAGGGCAAGCTGTCCACAGCCGAAGGCTCCCTGCCAAGTGCTGCAGGCCTTTCTGCATGGCTCAGCGGCAGCTTCCTTGCAGGCTGCTGGTCCAGGGGCGTGTGTGCCCTGGTCCAGAGTGCTGTAGGAGGAGCTCCTAGCAAGGGGAGAGCAAGCCCCTTGTTTCCTTGGCGGAGACTGGCCTGTGCACACAGAGGCCTGCCAGCAGTGAAGACAGTGCAGGCAGCGAGGGCGTGTGGCAGGCAGCAAAGAGGTGGCAGGAGTCCTGCTTGCAAGTGGGGTCATGCCTGTCTTGTGCTCAGGCCCCAGTGGCCACGTGCACACACAGCCTCTGGACCCGCAGCTTCCCAGCAGTGCAAGACACACACAGGCAACACCCTGGTGCCTGCTCGCATGAACTGTGCTCTGTCGAGGTGCTGCTGGCTGGCAGTGGCCTAGGCCAGCACAGGCCCTAGGGAGGCCTGGCTGAGCCTGGGATGGGTCCCAAACTAGCAGTGCCCAGGGAAAGCCTGGGACTGGAGGCCAGGCTCCAGGCTCATTCAGGCTGGAGCCTGGTGCACAGAGCCTTCAGCTGGGACTTGCCGGGGGAATGCTCAGCACAGTGGCTTTGGCCTGCCATCCACGTTCCTCACTCGGGCCCTTCTGCCTGTTAGACCCACACTCCCTAGAAGTGTGTTCCTGAGGCAGTTGGACAGTTGGGGAAGTGGAGGCTCTCCCAGCATGATAGGTCTGCCCAGAACATTGCTCTGTGTCCAAAGAGGATTCCCTGCACCTCAGGCACTGGGGAGAGATTTTGTGCACACAGGAGAGCCTTGGCACATGCAGTGTTTCCCCACGGAAAGCAGTGTGAGAAGGAGCCCCTGCCAGGGAAGCATGGCCCTCTGCCACAGAAGCCCTCCATGCCACAGGCTGTCATGGACTCGGCTACAGGCCTTTGTGGCTGGAGAGACGGCAGCTCCTCTGGAGGCTCTGGGTCAGTGTGCACTCCCCTTCGAGGAAACGAGGCGTGTGGGAAGATTCCCTGCCCAAGAATGGCAAGCAGCCTGCTCCTTCCAATGAGACGCACGTGTGGTGTGAGAGGCTTGGCAGCAGAGAAGAAGCAAGAGGGGCAGCCAGAGGGGCAGCCAGAGAGGGGATGTGCACGCAGCTTGAAGGCCCCAGATCTCCTACATCCCAACCAGGGCATGCCGGCTCTGCCCAGCAGGCCCCATTCACAGGAGGGCACCCAGCTTCAGGATCTGCCCTTTCCCAGCCCTGAAACCACACACAGGCCCCACGCTGAGCCCTGCCAAGGGGGAACTTTGCTTCCCGCCTGGGCCGAATGGCACGACTGGGTTAGGGCAGAGAAGGCCCTGGGAGGCCTTCAGGGTGCTGCCACAGCATAGCAGTGCTCAGGCAAAGGCACTCTGCTTTCTGTAGGCTGGACGCACACTGGAGTTTCTGCTTGAGGCAGAGAGAGCTCAGCAGGGCGAGCCAGGGCTGAAGGCAAAGCAGAGAGTTTTTTGGTGGAGCGATGGCACCATCTGCTGGCTGCCAAGCATGGGAGCAGCCTCACTTCAAATGAGTTCCTGAGGCCATTTCCAAGCAGGAGGCACTCTGGCTGCACAAGCTCGAGAGCCCTGCTTAGGACTTCCCTCTGGCAACAGAGTGGGTGCCAAGGGCCTGTGGGTGGGAAGGGGCTCGGAAGGCACAGGGGAGCCTTTGAGCCCCCAGTGCTCTCCCATGGAAAACGCTGCAGGCCCCAGCATCCACGCACTGCTCCGAGGCTGGGCAGTGGGCAAGCTGTCCACAGCCGAAGGCTCCCTGCCAAGTGCTACAGGCCTTTCTGCATGGCTCAGCGGCAGCTTCCTTGCAGGCTGCTGGTCCAGGGGCGTGTGTGCCCTGGTCCAGAGTGCTGTAGGAGGAGCTCCTAGCAAGGGGAGAGCAAGCCCCTTGTTTCCTTGGCGGAGACTGGCCTGTGCACACAGAGGCCTGCCAGCAGTGAAGACAGTGCAGGCAGCGAGGGCGTGTGGCAGGCAGCAAAGAGGTGGCAGGAGTCCTGCTTGCAAGTGGGGTCATGCCTGTCTTGTGCTCAGGCCCCAGTGGCCACGTGCACACACATCCTCTGGACCCGCAGCTTCCCAGCAGTGCAAGACACACACAGGCAACACCCTGGGGCCTGCTCGCCTGAACTGTGCTCTGTCGAGGTCCTGCTGGCTGGCAGTTTCCTAGGCCAGCACAGGCCCTAGGGAGGCCTGGCTGAGCCTGGGATGGGTCCCAAACTAGCAGTGCCCAGGGAAAGCCTGGGACTGGAGGCCAGGCTACAGGCTCATTCCAGCTTGAGCCTGGTGCACAGAGCCTTCAGCTGGGACTTGCCGGGGGAATGCTCAGCACAGTGGCTTTGGCCTGCCATCCACGTTCCTCACTCGGGCCCTTCTGCCTGTTAGACCCACACTCCCTAGAAGTGTGTTCCTGAGGCAGTTGGACAGTTGGGGAAGTGGAGGCTCTCCCAGCATGGGAGGTCTGCCCAGAACATTGCTCTGTGTCCAAAGAGGATTCCCTGCACCTCAGGCACTGGGGAGAGATTTTGTGCACACAGGAGAGCCTTGGCACACGCAGTGTTTCCCCACGGAAAGCAGTGTGAGAAGGAGCCCCTGCCAGGGAAGCATGGCCCTCTGCCACAGAAGCCCTCCATGCCACAGGCTGTCATGGACTCGGCTACAGGCCTTTGTGGCTGGAGAGACGGCAGATCCTCTGGAGGCTCTGGGTCAGTGTGCACTCCCCTTCGAGGAAACGAGGCGTGTGGGAAGATTCCCTGCCCAAGAATGGCAAGCAGCCTGCTCCTTCCAATGAGATGCACGTGTGGTGTGAGAGGCTTGGCAGCAGAGAAGAAGCAAGAGGGGCAGCCAGAGGGGCAGCCAGAGAGGGGATGTGCACGCAGCTTGAAGGCCCCAGATCTCCTACATCCCAACCAGGGCATGCCGGCTCTGCCCAGCAGGCCCCATTCACAGGAGGGCACCCAGCTTCAGGATCTGCCCTTTCCCAGCCCTGAAACCACACACAGGCCCCACGCTGAGCCCTGCCAAGGGGGAACTTTGCTCCCCGCCTGGGCGAATGGCACGACTGGGTTAGGGCAGAGAAGGCCCTGGGAGGCCTTCAGGGTGCTGCCACAGCATAGCAGTGCTCAGGCAAAGGCACTCTGCTTTCTGTAGGCTGGACGCACACTGGAGTTTCTGCTTGAGGCAGAGAGAGCTCAGCAGGGCGAGCCAGGGCTGAAGGCAAAGCAGAGAGTTTTTTGGTGGAGCGATGGCACCATCTGCTGGCTGCCAAGCATGGGAGCAGCCTCACTTCAAATGAGTTCCTGAGGCCATTTCCAAGCAGGAGGCACTCTGGCTGCACAGGCTCGAGAGTCCTGCTTAGGGCTTCCCTCTGGCAACAGAGTGGGTGCCAAGGGCCTGTGGGTGGGAAGGGGCTCGGAAGGCACAGGGGAGCCTTTGGGCCCCCAGTGCTCTCCCATGAAAAACGCTGCAGGCCCCATCATCCATGAGCTCCTCCGAGGCTTGGCAGAGGGCAAGCTGTCCACAGCCGAAGGCTCCCTGCCAAGTGCTGCAGGCCTTTCTGCATGGCTCAGCGGCAGCTTCCTTGCAGTCTGCTGGTCCAGGGGCGTGTGTGCCCTGGTCCAGAGTGCTGTAGGAGGAGCTCCTAGCAAGGGGAGAGCAAGCCCCTTGTTTCCTTGGCGGAGACTGGCCTGTGCACACAGAGGCCTGCCAGCAGTGAAGACAGTGCAGGCAGCGAGGGCGTGTGGCAGGCAGCAAAGAGGTGGCAGGAGTCCTGCTTGCAAGAGGGGTCATGCCTGTCTTGTGCTCAGGCCCCAGTGGCCACGTGCACACACAGCCTCTGGACCCGCAGCTTCCCAGCAGTGCAAGACACACACAGGCAACACCCTGGGGCCTGCTCGCATGAACTGTGCTCTGTCGAGGTGCTGCTGGCTGGCAGTGGCCTAGGCCAGCACAGGCCCTAGGGAGGCCTGGCTGAGCCTGTGATGGGTCCCAAACTAGCAGTGCCCAGGGAAAGCCTGGGACTGGAGGCCAGGCTACAGGCTCATTCAGGCTGGAGCCTGGTGCACAGAGCCTTCAGCTGGGACTTGCCGGGCGAATGCTCAGCACAGTGGCTTTGGCCTGCCATCCACGTTCCTCACTCGGGCCCTTCTGCCTGTTAGACCCACACTCCCTAGAAGTGTGTTCCTGAGGCAGTTGGACAGTTGGGGAAGTGGAGGCTCTCCCAGCATGATAGGTCTGCCCAGAACATTGCTCTGTGTCCAAAGAGGATTCCCTGCACCTCAGGCACTGGGGAGAGATTTTGTGCACACAGGAGAGCCTTGGCACATGCAGTGTTTCCCCACGGAAAGCAGTGTGAGAAGGAGCCCCTGCCAGGGAAGCATGGCCCTCTGCCACAGAAGCCCTCCATGCCACAGGCTGTCATGGACTCGGCTATAGGCCTTTGTGGCTGGAGAGACGGCAGCTCCTCTGGAGGCTCTGGGTCAGTGTGCACTCCCCTTCGAGGAAACGAGGTGTGTGGGAAGATTCCCTGCCCAAGAATGGCAAGCAGCCTGCTCCTTCCAATGAGACGCACGTGTGGTGTGAGAGGCTTGGCAGCAGAGAAGAAGCAAGAGGGGCAGCCAGAGGGGCAGCCAGAGAGGGGATGTGCACGCAGCTTGAAGGCCCCAGATCTCCTACATCCCAACCAGGGCATGCCGGCTCTGCCCAGCAGGCCCCATTCACAGGAGGGCACCCAGCTTCAGGATCTGCCCTTTCCCAGCCCTGAAACCACACACAGGCCCCACGCTGAGCCCTGCCAAGGGGGAACTTTGCTTCCCGCCTGTGCCGAATGGCACGACTGGGTTAGGGCAGAGAAGGCCCTGGGAGGCCTTCAGGGTGCTGCCACAGCATAGCAGTGCTCAGGCAAAGGCACTCTGCTTTCTGTAGGCTGGACGCACACTGGAGTTTCTGCTTGAGGCAGAGAGAGCTCAGCAGGGCGAGCCAGGGCTGAAGGCAAAGCAGAGAGTTTTTTGGTGGAGCGATGGCACCATCTGCTGGCTGCCAAGCATGGGAGCAGCCTCACTTCAAATGAGTTCCTGAGGCCATTTCCAAGCAGGAGGCACTCTGGCTGCACAAGCTCGAGAGCCCTGCTTAGGACTTCCCTCTGGCAACAGAGTGGGTGCCAAGGGCCTGTGGGTGGGAAGGGGCTCGGAAGGCACAGGGGAGCCTTTGAGCCCCCAGTGCTCTCCCATGGAAAACGCTGCAGGCCCCAGCATCCACGCACTGCTCCGAGGCTGGGCAGTGGGCAAGCTGTCCACAGCCGAAGGCTCCCTGCCAAGTGCTACAGGCCTTTCTGCATGGCTCAGCGGCAGCTTCCTTGCAGGCTGCTGGTCCAGGGGCGTGTGTGCCCTGGTCCAGAGTGCTGTAGGAGGAGCTCCTAGCAAGGGGAGAGCAAGCCCCTTGTTTCCTTGGCGGAGACTGGCCTGTGCACACAGAGGCCTGCCAGCAGTGAAGACAGTGCAGGCAGCGAGGGCGTGTGGCAGGCAGCAAAGAGGTGGCAGGAGTCCTGCTTGCAAGTGGGGTCATGCCTGTCTTGTGCTCAGGCCCCAGTGGCCACGTGCACACACATCCTCTGGACCCGCAGCTTCCCAGCAGTGCAAGACACACACAGGCAACACCCTGGGGCCTGCTCACCTGAACTGTGCTCTGTCGAGGTCCTGCTGGCTGGCAGTTTCCTAGGCCAGCACAGGCCCTAGGGAGGCCTGGCTGAGCCTGGGATGGGTCCCAAACTAGCAGTGCCCAGGGAAAGCCTGGGACTGGAGGCCAGGCTACAGGCTCATTCCAGCTGGAGCCTGGTGCACAGAGCCTTCAGCTGGGACTTGCCGGGGGAATGCTCAGCACAGTGGCTTTGGCCTGCCATCCACGTTCCTCACTCGGGCCCTTCTGCCTGTTAGACCCACACTCCCTAGAAGTGTGTTCCTGAGGCAGTTGGACAGTTGGGGAAGTGGAGGCTCTCCCAGCATGGGAGGTCTGCCCAGAACATTGCTCTGTGTCCAAAGAGGATTCCCTGCACCTCAGGCACTGGGGAGAGATTTTGTGCACACAGGAGAGCCTTGGCACACGCAGTGTTTCCCCACGGAAAGCAGTGTGAGAAGGAGCCCCTGCCAGGGAAGCATGGCCCTCTGCCACAGAAGCCCTCCATGCCACAGGCTGTCATGGACTCGGCTACAGGCCTTTGTGGCTGGAGAGACGGCAGATCCTCTGGAGGCTCTGGGTCAGTGTGCACTCCCCTTCGAGGAAACGAGGCGTGTGGGAAGATTCCCTGCCCAAGAATGGCAAGCAGCCTGCTCCTTCCAATGAGACGCACGTGTGGTGTGAGAGGCTTGGCAGCAGAGAAGAAGCAAGAGGGGCAGCCAGAGGGGCAGCCAGAGAGGGGATGTGCACGCAGCTTGAAGGCCCCAGATCTCCTACATCCCAACCAGGGCATGCCGGCTCTGCCCAGCAGGCCCCATTCACAGGAGGGCACCCAGCTTCAGGATCTGCCCTTTCCCAGCCCTGAAACCACACACAGGCCCCACGCTGAGCCCTGCCAAGGGGGAACTTTGCTCCCCGCCTGGGCCGAATGGCACGACTTGGTTAGGGCAGAGAAGGCCCTGGGAGGCCTTCAGGGTGCTGCCACAGCATAGCAGTGCTCAGGCAAAGGCACTCTGCTTTCTGTAGGCTGGACGCACACTGGAGTTTCTGCTTGAGGCAGAGAGAGCTCAGCAGGGCGAGCCAGGGCTGAAGGCAAAGCAGAGAGTTTTTTGGTGGAGCGATGGCACCATCTGCTGGCTGCCAAGCATGGGAGCAGCCTCACTTCAAATGAGTTCCTGAGGCCATTTCCAAGCAGGAGGCACTCTGGCTGCACAAGCTCGAGAGCCCTGCTTAGGACTTCCCTCTGGCAACAGAGTGGGTGCCAAGGGCCTGTGGGTGGGAAGGGGCTCGGAAGGCACAGGGGAGCCTTTGGGCCCCCAGTGCTCTCCCATGGAAAATGCTGCAGGCCCCATCGTCCATGAGCTCCTCCGAGGCTTGGCAGAGGGCAAGCTGTCCACAGCCGAAGGCTCCCTGCCAAGTGCTGCAGGCCTTTCTGCATGGCTCAGCGGCAGCTTCCTTGCAGGCTGCTGGTCCAGGGGCGTGTGTGCCCTGGTCCAGAGTGCTGTAGGAGGAGCTCCTAGCAAGGGGAGAGCAAGCCCCTTGTTTCCTTGGCGGAGACTGGCCTGTGCACACAGAGGCCTGCCAGCAGTGAAGACAGTGCAGGCAGCGAGGGCGTGTGGCAGGCAGCAAAGAGGTGGCAGGAGTCCTGCTTGCAAGTGGGGTCATGCCTGTCTTGTGCTCAGGCCCCAGTGGCCACGTGCACACACAGCCTCTGGACCCGCAGCTTCCCAGCAGTGCAAGACACACACAGGCAACACCCTGGGGCCTGCTCGCATGAACTGTGCTCTGTCGAGGTCCTGCTGGCTGGCAGTGGCCTAGGCCAGCACAGGCCCTAGGGAGGCCTGGCTGAGCCTGGGATGGGTCCCAAACTAGCAGTGCCCAGGGAAAGCCTGGGACTGGAGGCCAGGCTACAGGCTCATTCAGGCTGGAGCCTGGTGCACAGAGCCTTCAGCTGGGACTTGCCGGGCGAATGCTCAGCACAGTGGCTTTGGCCTGCCATCCACGTTCCTCACTCGGGCCCTTCTGCCTGTTAGACCCACACTCCCTAGAAGTGTGTTCCTGAGGCAGTTGGACAGTTGGGGAAGTGGAGGCTCTCCCAGCATGATAGGTCTGCCCAGAACATTGCTCTGTGTCCAAAGAGGATTCCCTGCACCTCAGGCACTGGGGAGAGATTTTGTGCACACAGGAGAGCCTTGGCACATGCAGTGTTTCCCCACGGAAAGCAGTGTGAGAAGGAGCCCCTGCCAGGGAAGCATGGCCCTCTGCCACAGAAGCCCTCCATGCCACAGGCTGTCATGGACTCGGCTATAGGCCTTTGTGGCTGGAGAGACGGCAGCTCCTCTGGAGGCTCTGGGTCAGTGTGCACTCCCCTTCGAGGAAACGAGGTGTGTGGGAAGATTCCCTGCCCAAGAATGGCAAGCAGCCTGCTCCTTCCAATGAGACGCACGTGTGGTGTGAGAGGCTTGGCAGCAGAGAAGAAGCAAGAGGGGCAGCCAGAGGGGCAGCCAGAGAGGGGATGTGCACGCAGCTTGAAGGCCCCAGATCTCCTACATCCCAACCAGGGCATGCCGGCTCTGCCCAGCAGGCCCCATTCACAGGAGGGCACCCAGCTTCAGGATCTGCCCTTTCCCAGCCCTGAAACCACACACAGGCCCCACGCTGAGCCCTGCCAAGGGGGAACTTTGCTTCCCGCCTGGGCCGAATGGCACGACTGGGTTAGGGCAGAGAAGGCCCTGGGAGGCCTTCAGGGTGCTGCCACAGCATAGCAGTGCTCAGGCAAAGGCACTCTGCTTTCTGTAGGCTGGACGCACACTGGAGTTTCTGCTTGAGGCAGAGAGAGCTCAGCAGGGCGAGCCAGGGCTGAAGGCAAAGCAGAGAGTTTTTTGGTGGAGCGATGGCACCATCTGCTGGCTGCCAAGCATGGGAGCAGCCTCACTTCAAATGAGTTCCTGAGGCCATTTCCAAGCAGGAGGCACTCTGGCTGCACAAGCTCGAGAGCCCTGCTTAGGACTTCCCTCTGGCAACAGAGTGGGTGCCAAGGGCCTGTGGGTGGGAAGGGGCTCGGAAGGCACAGGGGAGCCTTTGGGCCCCCAGTGCTCTCCCATGGAAAACGCTGCAGGCCCCAGCATCCACGAACTCCTCCGAGGCTGGGCAGTGGGCAAGCTGTCCACAGCCGAAGGCTCCCTGCCAAGTGCTACAGGCCTTTCTGCATGGCTCAGCGGCAGCTTCCTTGCAGTCTGCTGGTCCAGGGGCGTGTGTGCCCTGGTCCAGAGTGCTGTAGGAGGAGCTCCTAGCAAGGGGAGAGCAAGCCCCTTGTTTCCTTGGCGGAGACTGGCCTGTGCACACAGAGGCCTGCCAGCAGTGAAGACAGTGCAGGCAGCGAGGGCGTGTGGCAGGCAGCAAAGAGGTGGCAGGAGTCCTGCTTGCAAGTGGGGTCATGCCTGTCTTGTGCTCAGGCCCCAGTGGCCACGTGCACACACATCCTCTGGTCCCGCAGCTTCCCAGCAGTGCAAGACACACACAGGCAACACCCTGGGGCCTGCTCGCATGAACTGTGCTCTGTCGAGGTCCTGCTGGCTGGCAGTTTCCTAGGCCAGCACAGGCCCTAGGGAGGCCTGGCTGAGCCTGGGATGGGTCCCAAACTAGCAGTGCCCAGGGAAAGCCTGGGACTGGAGGCCAGGCTACAGGCTCATTCCAGCTTGAGCCTGGTGCACAGAGCCTTCAGCTGGGACTTGCCGGGGGAATGCTCAGCACAGTGGCTTTGGCCTGCCATCCACGTTCCTCACTCGGGCCCTTCTGCCTGTTAGACCCACACTCCCTAGAAGTGTGTTCCTGAGGCAGTTGGACAGTTGGGGAAGTGGAGGCTCTCCCAGCATGGGAGGTCTGCCCAGAACATTGCTCTGTGTCCAAAGAGGATTCCCTGCACCTCAGGCACTGGGGAGAGATTTTGTGCACACAGGAGAGCCTTGGCACACGCAGTGTTTCCCCACGGAAAGCAGTGTGAGAAGGAGCCCCTGCCAGGGAAGCATGGCCCTCTGCCACAGAAGCCCTCCATGCCACAGGCTGTCATGGACTCGGCTACAGGCCTTTGTGGCTGGAGAGACGGCAGATCCTCTGGAGGCTCTGGGTCAGTGTGCACTCCCCTTCGAGGAAACGAGGCGTGTGGGAAGATTCCCTGCCCAAGAATGGCAAGCAGCCTGCTCCTTCCAATGAGACGCACGTGTGGTGTGAGAGGCTTGGCAGCAGAGAAGAAGCAAGAGGGGCAGCCAGAGGGGCAGCCAGAGAGGGGATGTGCACGCAGCTTGAAGGCCCCAGATCTCCTACATCCCAACCAGGGCATGCCGGCTCTGCCCAGCAGGCCCCATTCACAGGAGGGCACCCAGCTTCAGGATCTGCCCTTTCCCAGCCCTGAAACCACACACAGGCCCCACGCTGAGCCCTGCCAAGGGGGAACTTTGCTCCCCGCCTGGGCCGAATGGCACGACTTGGTTAGGGCAGAGAAGGCCCTGGGAGGCCTTCAGGGTGCTGCCACAGCATAGCAGTGCTCAGGCAAAGGCACTCTGCTTTCTGTAGGCTGGACGCACACTGGAGTTTCTGCTTGAGGCAGAGAGAGCTCAGCAGGGCGAGCCAGGGCTGAAGGCAAAGCAGAGAGTTTTTTGGTGGAGCGATGGCACCATCTGCTGGCTGCCAAGCATGGGAGCAGCCTCACTTCAAATGAGTTCCTGAGGCCATTTCCAAGCAGGAGGCACTCTGGCTGCACAAGCTCGAGAGCCCTGCTTAGGACTTCCCTCTGGCAACAGAGTGGGTGCCAAGGGCCTGTGGGTGGGAAGGGGCTCGGAAGGCACAGGGGAGCCTTTGGGCCCCCAGTGCTCTCCCATGGAAAATGCTGCAGGCCCCATCGTCCATGAGCTCCTCCGAGGCTTGGCAGAGGGCAAGCTGTCCACAGCCGAAGGCTCCCTGCCAAGTGCTGCAGGCCTTTCTGCATGGCTCAGCGGCAGCTTCCTTGCAGGCTGCTGGTCCAGGGGCGTGTGTGCCCTGGTCCAGAGTGCTGTAGGAGGAGCTCCTAGCAAGGGGAGAGCAAGCCCCTTGTTTCCTTGGCGGAGACTGGCCTGTGCACACAGAGGCCTGCCAGCAGTGAAGACAGTGCAGGCAGCGAGGGCGTGTGGCAGGCAGCAAAGAGGTGGCAGGAGTCCTGCTTGCAAGTGGGGTCATGCCTGTCTTGTGCTCAGGCCCCAGTGGCCACGTGCACACACAGCCTCTGGACCCGCAGCTTCCCAGCAGTGCAAGACACACACAGGCAACACCCTGGGGCCTGCTCGCATGAACTGTGCTCTGTCGAGGTCCTGCTGGCTGGCAGTGGCCTAGGCCAGCACAGGCCCTAGGGAGGCCTGGCTGAGCCTGGGATGGGTCCCAAACTAGCAGTGCCCAGGGAAAGCCTGGGACTGGAGGCCAGGCTACAGGCTCATTCAGGCTGGAGCCTGGTGCACAGAGCCTTCAGCTGGGACTTGCCGGGCGAATGCTCAGCACAGTGGCTTTGGCCTGCCATCCACGTTCCTCACTCGGGCCCTTCTGCCTGTTAGACCCACACTCCCTAGAAGTGTGTTCCTGAGGCAGTTGGACAGTTGGGGAAGTGGAGGCTCTCCCAGCATGATAGGTCTGCCCAGAACATTGCTCTGTGTCCAAAGAGGATTCCCTGCACCTCAGGCACTGGGGAGAGATTTTGTGCACACAGGAGAGCCTTGGCACATGCAGTGTTTCCCCACGGAAAGCAGTGTGAGAAGGAGCCCCTGCCAGGGAAGCATGGCCCTCTGCCACAGAAGCCCTCCATGCCACAGGCTGTCATGGACTCGGCTATAGGCCTTTGTGGCTGGAGAGACGGCAGCTCCTCTGGAGGCTCTGGGTCAGTGTGCACTCCCCTTCGAGGAAACGAGGTGTGTGGGAAGATTCCCTGCCCAAGAATGGCAAGCAGCCTGCTCCTTCCAATGAGACGCACGTGTGGTGTGAGAGGCTTGGCAGCAGAGAAGAAGCAAGAGGGGCAGCCAGAGGGGCAGCCAGAGAGGGGATGTGCACGCAGCTTGAAGGCCCCAGATCTCCTACATCCCAACCAGGGCATGCCGGCTCTGCCCAGCAGGCCCCATTCACAGGAGGGCACCCAGCTTCAGGATCTGCCCTTTCCCAGCCCTGAAACCACACACAGGCCCCACGCTGAGCCCTGCCAAGGGGGAACTTTGCTTCCCGCCTGGGCCGAATGGCACGACTGGGTTAGGGCAGAGAAGGCCCTGGGAGGCCTTCAGGGTGCTGCCACAGCATAGCAGTGCTCAGGCAAAGGCACTCTGCTTTCTGTAGGCTGGACGCACACTGGAGTTTCTGCTTGAGGCAGAGAGAGCTCAGCAGGGCGAGCCAGGGCTGAAGGCAAAGCAGAGAGTTTTTTGGTGGAGCGATGGCACCATCTGCTGGCTGCCAAGCATGGGAGCAGCCTCACTTCAAATGAGTTCCTGAGGCCATTTCCAAGCAGGAGGCACTCTGGCTGCACAAGCTCGAGAGCCCTGCTTAGGACTTCCCTCTGGCAACAGAGTGGGTGCCAAGGGCCTGTGGGTGGGAAGGGGCTCGGAAGGCACAGGGGAGCCTTTGGGCCCCCAGTGCTCTCCCATGGAAAACGCTGCAGGCCCCAGCATCCACGAACTCCTCCGAGGCTGGGCAGTGGGCAAGCTGTCCACAGCCGAAGGCTCCCTGCCAAGTGCTACAGGCCTTTCTGCATGGCTCAGCGGCAGCTTCCTTGCAGTCTGCTGGTCCAGGGGCGTGTGTGCCCTGGTCCAGAGTGCTGTAGGAGGAGCTCCTAGCAAGGGGAGAGCAAGCCCCTTGTTTCCTTGGCGGAGACTGGCCTGTGCACACAGAGGCCTGCCAGCAGTGAAGACAGTGCAGGCAGCGAGGGCGTGTGGCAGGCAGCAAAGAGGTGGCAGGAGTCCTGCTTGCAAGTGGGGTCATGCCTGTCTTGTGCTCAGGCCCCAGTGGCCACGTGCACACACATCCTCTGGTCCCGCAGCTTCCCAGCAGTGCAAGACACACACAGGCAACACCCTGGGGCCTGCTCGCATGAACTGTGCTCTGTCGAGGTCCTGCTGGCTGGCAGTTTCCTAGGCCAGCACAGGCCCTAGGGAGGCCTGGCTGAGCCTGGGATGGGTCCCAAACTAGCAGTGCCCAGGGAAAGCCTGGGACTGGAGGCCAGGCTACAGGCTCATTCCAGCTTGAGCCTGGTGCACAGAGCCTTCAGCTGGGACTTGCCGGGGGAATGCTCAGCACAGTGGCTTTGGCCTGCCATCCACGTTCCTCACTCGGGCCCTTCTGCCTGTTAGACCCACACTCCCTAGAAGTGTGTTCCTGAGGCAGTTGGACAGTTGGGGAAGTGGAGGCTCTCCCAGCATGGGAGGTCTGCCCAGAACATTGCTCTGTGTCCAAAGAGGATTCCCTGCACCTCAGGCACTGGGGAGAGATTTTGTGCACACAGGAGAGCCTTGGCACACGCAGTGTTTCCCCACGGAAAGCAGTGTGAGAAGGAGCCCCTGCCAGGGAAGCATGGCCCTCTGCCACAGAAGCCCTCCATGCCACAGGCTGTCATGGACTCGGCTACAGGCCTTTGTGGCTGGAGAGACGGCAGATCCTCTGGAGGCTCTGGGTCAGTGTGCACTCCCCTTCGAGGAAACGAGGCGTGTGGGAAGATTCCCTGCCCAAGAATGGCAAGCAGCCTGCTCCTTCCAATGAGACGCACGTGTGGTGTGAGAGGCTTGGCAGCAGAGAAGAAGCAAGAGGGGCAGCCAGAGGGGCAGCCAGAGAGGGGATGTGCACGCAGCTTGAAGGCCCCAGATCTCCTACATCCCAACCAGGGCATGCCGGCTCTGCCCAGCAGGCCCCATTCACAGGAGGGCACCCAGCTTCAGGATCTGCCCTTTCCCAGCCCTGAAACCACACACAGGCCCCACGCTGAGCCCTGCCAAGGGGGAACTTTGCTCCCCGCCTGGGCCGAATGGCACGACTGGGTTAGGGCAGAGAAGGCCCTGGGAGGCCTTCAGGGTGCTGCCACAGCATAGCAGTGCTCAGGCAAAGGCACTCTGCTTTCTGTAGGCTGGACGCACACTGGAGTTTCTGCTTGAGGCAGAGAGAGCTCAGCAGGGCGAGCCAGGGCTGAAGGCAAAGCAGAGAGTTTTTTGGTGGAGCGATGGCACCATCTGCTGGCTGCCAAGCATGGGAGCAGCCTCACTTCAAATGAGTTCCTGAGGCCATTTCCAAGCAGGAGGCACTCTGGCTGCACAAGCTCGAGAGCCCTGCTTAGGACTTCCCTCTGGCAACAGAGTGGGTGCCAAGGGCCTGTGGGTGGGAAGGGGCTCGGAAGGCACAGGGGAGCCTTTGGGCCCCCAGTGCTCTCCCATGGAAAATGCTGCAGGCCCCATCGTCCATGAGCTCCTCCGAGGCTTGGCAGAGGGCAAGCTGTCCACAGCCGAAGGCTCCCTGCCAAGTGCTGCAGGCCTTTCTGCATGGCTCAGCGGCAGCTTCCTTGCAGGCTGCTGGTCCAGGGGCGTGTGTGCCCTGGTCCAGAGTGCTGTAGGAGGAGCTCCTAGCAAGGGGAGAGCAAGCCCCTTGTTTCCTTGGCGGAGACTGGCCTGTGCACACAGAGGCCTGCCAGCAGTGAAGACAGTGCAGGCAGCGAGGGCGTGTGGCAGGCAGCAAAGAGGTGGCAGGAGTCCTGCTTGCAAGTGGGGTCATGCCTGTCTTGTGCTCAGGCCCCAGTGGCCACGTGCACACACAGCCTCTGGACCCGCAGCTTCCCAGCAGTGCAAGACACACACAGGCAACACCCTGGGGCCTGCTCGCATGAACTGTGCTCTGTCGAGGTCCTGCTGGCTGGCAGTGGCCTAGGCCAGCACAGGCCCTAGGGAGGCCTGGCTGAGCCTGGGATGGGTCCCAAACTAGCAGTGCCCAGGGAAAGCCTGGGACTGGAGGCCAGGCTACAGGCTCATTCAGGCTGGAGCCTGGTGCACAGAGCCTTCAGCTGGGACTTGCCGGGCGAATGCTCAGCACAGTGGCTTTGGCCTGCCATCCACGTTCCTCACTCGGGCCCTTCTGCCTGTTAGACCCACACTCCCTAGAAGTGTGTTCCTGAGGCAGTTGGACAGTTGGGGAAGTGGAGGCTCTCCCAGCATGATAGGTCTGCCCAGAACATTGCTCTGTGTCCAAAGAGGATTCCCTGCACCTCAGGCACTGGGGAGAGATTTTGTGCACACAGGAGAGCCTTGGCACATGCAGTGTTTCCCCACGGAAAGCAGTGTGAGAAGGAGCCCCTGCCAGGGAAGCATGGCCCTCTGCCACAGAAGCCCTCCATGCCACAGGCTGTCATGGACTCGGCTATAGGCCTTTGTGGCTGGAGAGACGGCAGCTCCTCTGGAGGCTCTGGGTCAGTGTGCACTCCCCTTCGAGGAAACGAGGTGTGTGGGAAGATTCCCTGCCCAAGAATGGCAAGCAGCCTGCTCCTTCCAATGAGACGCACGTGTGGTGTGAGAGGCTTGGCAGCAGAGAAGAAGCAAGAGGGGCAGCCAGAGGGGCAGCCAGAGAGGGGATGTGCACGCAGCTTGAAGGCCCCAGATCTCCTACATCCCAACCAGGGCATGCCGGCTCTGCCCAGCAGGCCCCATTCACAGGAGGGCACCCAGCTTCAGGATCTGCCCTTTCCCAGCCCTGAAACCACACACAGGCCCCACGCTGAGCCCTGCCAAGGGGGAACTTTGCTTCCCGCCTGGGCCGAATGGCACGACTGGGTTAGGGCAGAGAAGGCCCTGGGAGGCCTTCAGGGTGCTGCCACAGCATAGCAGTGCTCAGGCAAAGGCACTCTGCTTTCTGTAGGCTGGACGCACACTGGAGTTTCTGCTTGAGGCAGAGAGAGCTCAGCAGGGCGAGCCAGGGCTGAAGGCAAAGCAGAGAGTTTTTTGGTGGAGCGATGGCACCATCTGCTGGCTGCCAAGCATGGGAGCAGCCTCACTTCAAATGAGTTCCTGAGGCCATTTCCAAGCAGGAGGCACTCTGGCTGCACAAGCTCGAGAGCCCTGCTTAGGACTTCCCTCTGGCAACAGAGTGGGTGCCAAGGGCCTGTGGGTGGGAAGGGGCTCGGAAGGCACAGGGGAGCCTTTGGGCCCCCAGTGCTCTCCCATGGAAAACGCTGCAGGCCCCAGCATCCACGAACTCCTCCGAGGCTGGGCAGTGGGCAAGCTGTCCACAGCCGAAGGCTCCCTGCCAAGTGCTACAGGCCTTTCTGCATGGCTCAGCGGCAGCTTCCTTGCAGTCTGCTGGTCCAGGGGCGTGTGTGCCCTGGTCCAGAGTGCTGTAGGAGGAGCTCCTAGCAAGGGGAGAGCAAGCCCCTTGTTTCCTTGGCGGAGACTGGCCTGTGCACACAGAGGCCTGCCAGCAGTGAAGACAGTGCAGGCAGCGAGGGCGTGTGGCAGGCAGCAAAGAGGTGGCAGGAGTCCTGCTTGCAAGTGGGGTCATGCCTGTCTTGTGCTCAGGCCCCAGTGGCCACGTGCACACACATCCTCTGGTCCCGCAGCTTCCCAGCAGTGCAAGACACACACAGGCAACACCCTGGGGCCTGCTCGCATGAACTGTGCTCTGTCGAGGTCCTGCTGGCTGGCAGTTTCCTAGGCCAGCACAGGCCCTAGGGAGGCCTGGCTGAGCCTGGGATGGGTCCCAAACTAGCAGTGCCCAGGGAAAGCCTGGGACTGGAGGCCAGGCTACAGGCTCATTCCAGCTTGAGCCTGGTGCACAGAGCCTTCAGCTGGGACTTGCCGGGGGAATGCTCAGCACAGTGGCTTTGGCCTGCCATCCACGTTCCTCACTCGGGCCCTTCTGCCTGTTAGACCCACACTCCCTAGAAGTGTGTTCCTGAGGCAGTTGGACAGTTGGGGAAGTGGAGGCTCTCCCAGCATGGGAGGTCTGCCCAGAACATTGCTCTGTGTCCAAAGAGGATTCCCTGCACCTCAGGCACTGGGGAGAGATTTTGTGCACACAGGAGAGCCTTGGCACACGCAGTGTTTCCCCACGGAAAGCAGTGTGAGAAGGAGCCCCTGCCAGGGAAGCATGGCCCTCTGCCACAGAAGCCCTCCATGCCACAGGCTGTCATGGACTCGGCTACAGGCCTTTGTGGCTGGAGAGACGGCAGATCCTCTGGAGGCTCTGGGTCAGTGTGCACTCCCCTTCGAGGAAACGAGGCGTGTGGGAAGATTCCCTGCCCAAGAATGGCAAGCAGCCTGCTCCTTCCAATGAGACGCACGTGTGGTGTGAGAGGCTTGGCAGCAGAGAAGAAGCAAGAGGGGCAGCCAGAGGGGCAGCCAGAGAGGGGATGTGCACGCAGCTTGAAGGCCCCAGATCTCCTACATCCCAACCAGGGCATGCCGGCTCTGCCCAGCAGGCCCCATTCACAGGAGGGCACCCAGCTTCAGGATCTGCCCTTTCCCAGCCCTGAAACCACACACAGGCCCCACGCTGAGCCCTGCCAAGGGGGAACTTTGCTCCCCGCCTGGGCCGAATGGCACGACTGGGTTAGGGCAGAGAAGGCCCTGGGAGGCCTTCAGGGTGCTGCCACAGCATAGCAGTGCTCAGGCAAAGGCACTCTGCTTTCTGTAGGCTGGACGCACACTGGAGTTTCTGCTTGAGGCAGAGAGAGCTCAGCAGGGCGAGCCAGGGCTGAAGGCAAAGCAGAGAGTTTTTTGGTGGAGCGATGGCACCATCTGCTGGCTGCCAAGCATGGGAGCAGCCTCACTTCAAATGAGTTCCTGAGGCCATTTCCAAGCAGGAGGCACTCTGGCTGCACAAGCTCGAGAGCCCTGCTTAGGACTTCCCTCTGGCAACAGAGTGGGTGCCAAGGGCCTGTGGGTGGGAAGGGGCTCGGAAGGCACAGGGGAGCCTTTGGGCCCCCAGTGCTCTCCCATGGAAAATGCTGCAGGCCCCATCGTCCATGAGCTCCTCCGAGGCTTGGCAGAGGGCAAGCTGTCCACAGCCGAAGGCTCCCTGCCAAGTGCTGCAGGCCTTTCTGCATGGCTCAGCGGCAGCTTCCTTGCAGGCTGCTGGTCCAGGGGCGTGTGTGCCCTGGTCCAGAGTGCTGTAGGAGGAGCTCCTAGCAAGGGGAGAGCAAGCCCCTTGTTTCCTTGGCGGAGACTGGCCTGTGCACACAGAGGCCTGCCAGCAGTGAAGACAGTGCAGGCAGCGAGGGCGTGTGGCAGGCAGCAAAGAGGTGGCAGGAGTCCTGCTTGCAAGTGGGGTCATGCCTGTCTTGTGCTCAGGCCCCAGTGGCCACGTGCACACACAGCCTCTGGACCCGCAGCTTCCCAGCAGTGCAAGACACACACAGGCAACACCCTGGGGCCTGCTCGCATGAACTGTGCTCTGTCGAGGTGCTGCTGGCTGGCAGTGGCCTAGGCCAGCACAGGCCCTAGGGAGGCCTGGCTGAGCCTGGGATGGGTCCCAAACTAGCAGTGCCCAGGGAAAGCCTGGGACTGGAGGCCAGGCTACAGGCTCATTCAGGCTGGAGCCTGGTGCACAGAGCCTTCAGCTGGGACTTGCCGGGCGAATGCTCAGCACAGTGGCTTTGGCCTGCCATCCACGTTCCTCACTCGGGCCCTTCTGCCTGTTAGACCCACACTCCCTAGAAGTGTGTTCCTGAGGCAGTTGGACAGTTGGGGAAGTGGAGGCTCTCCCAGCATGATAGGTCTGCCCAGAACATTGCTCTGTGTCCAAAGAGGATTCCCTGCACCTCAGGCACTGGGGAGAGATTTTGTGCACACAGGAGAGCCTTGGCACATGCAGTGTTTCCCCACGGAAAGCAGTGTGAGAAGGAGCCCCTGCCAGGGAAGCATGGCCCTCTGCCACAGAAGCCCTCCATGCCACAGGCTGTCATGGACTCGGCTATAGGCCTTTGTGGCTGGAGAGACGGCAGCTCCTCTGGAGGCTCTGGGTCAGTGTGCACTCCCCTTCGAGGAAACGAGGTGTGTGGGAAGATTCCCTGCCCAAGAATGGCAAGCAGCCTGCTCCTTCCAATGAGACGCACGTGTGGTGTGAGAGGCTTGGCAGCAGAGAAGAAGCAAGAGGGGCAGCCAGAGGGGCAGCCAGAGAGGGGATGTGCACGCAGCTTGAAGGCCCCAGATCTCCTACATCCCAACCAGGGCATGCCGGCTCTGCCCAGCAGGCCCCATTCACAGGAGGGCACCCAGCTTCAGGATCTGCCCTTTCCCAGCCCTGAAACCACACACAGGCCCCACGCTGAGCCCTGCCAAGGGGGAACTTTGCTTCCCGCCTGGGCCGAATGGCACGACTGGGTTAGGGCAGAGAAGGCCCTGGGAGGCCTTCAGGGTGCTGCCACAGCATAGCAGTGCTCAGGCAAAGGCACTCTGCTTTCTGTAGGCTGGACGCACACTGGAGTTTCTGCTTGAGGCAGAGAGAGCTCAGCAGGGCGAGCCAGGGCTGAAGGCAAAGCAGAGAGTTTTTTGGTGGAGCGATGGCACCATCTGCTGGCTGCCAAGCATGGGAGCAGCCTCACTTCAAATGAGTTCCTGAGGCCATTTCCAAGCAGGAGGCACTCTGGCTGCACAAGCTCGAGAGCCCTGCTTAGGACTTCCCTCTGGCAACAGAGTGGGTGCCAAGGGCCTGTGGGTGGGAAGGGGCTCGGAAGGCACAGGGGAGCCTTTGAGCCCCCAGTGCTCTCCCATGGAAAACGCTGCAGGCCCCAGCATCCACGAACTGCTCCGAGGCTGGGCAGTGGGCAAGCTGTCCACAGCCGAAGGCTCCCTGCCAAGTGCTACAGGCCTTTCTGCATGGCTCAGCGGCAGCTTCCTTGCAGGCTGCTGGTCCAGGGGCGTGTGTGCCCTGGTCCAGAGTGCTGTAGGAGGAGCTCCTAGCAAGGGGAGAGCAAGCCCCTTGTTTCCTTGGCGGAGACTGGCCTGTGCACACAGAGGCCTGCCAGCAGTGAAGACAGTGCAGGCAGCGAGGGCGTGTGGCAGGCAGCAAAGAGGTGGCAGGAGTCCTGCTTGCAAGTGGGGTCATGCCTGTCTTGTGCTCAGGCCCCAGTGGCCACGTGCACACACATCCTCTGGACCCGCAGCTTCCCAGCAGTGCAAGACACACACAGGCAACACCCTGGGGCCTGCTCACCTGAACTGTGCTCTGTCGAGGTCCTGCTGGCTGGCAGTTTCCTAGGCCAGCACAGGCCCTAGGGAGGCCTGGCTGAGCCTGGGATGGGTCCCAAACTAGCAGTGCCCAGGGAAAGCCTGGGACTGGAGGCCAGGCTACAGGCTCATTCCAGCTGGAGCCTGGTGCACAGAGCCTTCAGCTGGGACTTGCCGGGGGAATGCTCAGCACAGTGGCTTTGGCCTGCCATCCACGTTCCTCACTCGGGCCCTTCTGCCTGTTAGACCCACACTCCCTAGAAGTGTGTTCCTGAGGCAGTTGGACAGTTGGGGAAGTGGAGGCTCTCCCAGCATGGGAGGTCTGCCCAGAACATTGCTCTGTGTCCAAAGAGGATTCCCTGCACCTCAGGCACTGGGGAGAGATTTTGTGCACACAGGAGAGCCTTGGCACACGCAGTGTTTCCCCACGGAAAGCAGTGTGAGAAGGAGCCCCTGCCAGGGAAGCATGGCCCTCTGCCACAGAAGCCCTCCATGCCACAGGCTGTCATGGACTCGGCTACAGGCCTTTGTGGCTGGAGAGACGGCAGATCCTCTGGAGGCTCTGGGTCAGTGTGCACTCCCCTTCGAGGAAACGAGGCGTGTGGGAAGATTCCCTGCCCAAGAATGGCAAGCAGCCTGCTCCTTCCAATGAGACGCACGTGTGGTGTGAGAGGCTTGGCAGCAGAGAAGAAGCAAGAGGGGCAGCCAGAGGGGCAGCCAGAGAGGGGATGTGCACGCAGCTTGAAGGCCCCAGATCTCCTACATCCCAACCAGGGCATGCCGGCTCTGCCCAGCAGGCCCCATTCACAGGAGGGCACCCAGCTTCAGGATCTGCCCTTTCCCAGCCCTGAAACCACACACAGGCCCCACGCTGAGCCCTGCCAAGGGGGAACTTTGCTCCCCGCCTGGGCCGAATGGCACGACTTGGTTAGGGCAGAGAAGGCCCTGGGAGGCCTTCAGGGTGCTGCCACAGCATAGCAGTGCTCAGGCAAAGGCACTCTGCTTTCTGTAGGCTGGACGCACACTGGAGTTTCTGCTTGAGGCAGAGAGAGCTCAGCAGGGCGAGCCAGGGCTGAAGGCAAAGCAGAGAGTTTTTTGGTGGAGCGATGGCACCATCTGCTGGCTGCCAAGCATGGGAGCAGCCTCACTTCAAATGAGTTCCTGAGGCCATTTCCAAGCAGGAGGCACTCTGGCTGCACAAGCTCGAGAGCCCTGCTTAGGACTTCCCTCTGGCAACAGAGTGGGTGCCAAGGGCCTGTGGGTGGGAAGGGGCTCGGAAGGCACAGGGGAGCCTTTGGGCCCCCAGTGCTCTCCCATGGAAAATGCTGCAGGCCCCATCGTCCATGAGCTCCTCCGAGGCTTGGCAGAGGGCAAGCTGTCCACAGCCGAAGGCTCCCTGCCAAGTGCTGCAGGCCTTTCTGCATGGCTCAGCGGCAGCTTCCTTGCAGGCTGCTGGTCCAGGGGCGTGTGTGCCCTGGTCCAGAGTGCTGTAGGAGGAGCTCCTAGCAAGGGGAGAGCAAGCCCCTTGTTTCCTTGGCGGAGACTGGCCTGTGCACACAGAGGCCTGCCAGCAGTGAAGACAGTGCAGGCAGCGAGGGCGTGTGGCAGGCAGCAAAGAGGTGGCAGGAGTCCTGCTTGCAAGTGGGGTCATGCCTGTCTTGTGCTCAGGCCCCAGTGGCCACGTGCACACACAGCCTCTGGACCCGCAGCTTCCCAGCAGTGCAAGACACACACAGGCAACACCCTGGGGCCTGCTCGCATGAACTGTGCTCTGTCGAGGTGCTGCTGGCTGGCAGTGGCCTAGGCCAGCACAGGCCCTAGGGAGGCCTGGCTGAGCCTGGGATGGGTCCCAAACTAGCAGTGCCCAGGGAAAGCCTGGGACTGGAGGCCAGGCTACAGGCTCATTCAGGCTGGAGCCTGGTGCACAGAGCCTTCAGCTGGGACTTGCCGGGCGAATGCTCAGCACAGTGGCTTTGGCCTGCCATCCACGTTCCTCACTCGGGCCCTTCTGCCTGTTAGACCCACACTCCCTAGAAGTGTGTTCCTGAGGCAGTTGGACAGTTGGGGAAGTGGAGGCTCTCCCAGCATGATAGGTCTGCCCAGAACATTGCTCTGTGTCCAAAGAGGATTCCCTGCACCTCAGGCACTGGGGAGAGATTTTGTGCACACAGGAGAGCCTTGGCACATGCAGGGTTTCCCCACGGAAAGCAGTGTGAGAAGGAGCCCCTGCCAGGGAAGCATGGCCCTCTGCCACAGAAGCCCTCCATGCCACAGGCTGTCATGGACTCGGCTATAGGCCTTTGTGGCTGGAGAGACGGCAGCTCCTCTGGAGGCTCTGGGTCAGTGTGCACTCCCCTTCGAGGAAACGAGGTGTGTGGGAAGATTCCCTGCCCAAGAATGGCAAGCAGCCTGCTCCTTCCAATGAGACGCACGTGTGGTGTGAGAGGCTTGGCAGCAGAGAAGAAGCAAGAGGGGCAGCCAGAGGGGCAGCCAGAGAGGGGATGTGCACGCAGCTTGAAGGCCCCAGATCTCCTACATCCCAACCAGGGCATGCCGGCTCTGCCCAGCAGGCCCCATTCACAGGAGGGCACCCAGCTTCAGGATCTGCCCTTTCCCAGCCCTGAAACCACACACAGGCCCCACGCTGAGCCCTGCCAAGGGGGAAGTTTGCTTCCCGCCTGGGCCGAATGGCACGACTGGGTTAGGGCAGAGAAGGCCCTGGGAGGCCTTCAGGGTGCTGCCACAGCATAGCAGTGCTCAGGCAAAGGCACTCTGCTTTCTGTAGGCTGGACGCACACTGGAGTTTCTGCTTGAGGCAGAGAGAGCTCAGCAGGGCGAGCCAGGGCTGAAGGCAAAGCAGAGAGTTTTTTGGTGGAGCGATGGCACCATCTGCTGGCTGCCAAGCATGGGAGCAGCCTCACTTCAAATGAGTTCCTGAGGCCATTTCCAAGCAGGAGGCACTCTGGCTGCACAAGCTCGAGAGCCCTGCTTAGGACTTCCCTCTGGCAACAGAGTGGGTGCCAAGGGCCTGTGGGTGGGAAGGGGCTCGGAAGGCACAGGGGAGCCTTTGAGCCCCCAGTGCTCTCCCATGGAAAACGCTGCAGGCCCCAGCATCCACGAACTGCTCCGAGGCTGGGCAGTGGGCAAGCTGTCCACAGCCGAAGGCTCCCTGCCAAGTGCTACAGGCCTTTCTGCATGGCTCAGCGGCAGCTTCCTTGCAGGCTGCTGGTCCAGGGGCGTGTGTGCCCTGGTCCAGAGTGCTGTAGGAGGAGCTCCTAGCAAGGGGAGAGCAAGCCCCTTGTTTCCTTGGCGGAGACTGGCCTGTGCACACAGAGGCCTGCCAGCAGTGAAGACAGTGCAGGCAGCGAGGGCGTGTGGCAGGCAGCAAAGAGGTGGCAGGAGCCCTGCTTGCAAGTGGGGTCATGCCTGTCTTGTGCTCAGGCCCCAGTGGCCACGTGCACACACATCCTCTGGACCCGCAGCTTCCCAGCAGTGCAAGACACACACAGGCAACACCCTGGGGCCTGCTCACCTGAACTGTGCTCTGTCGAGGTCCTGCTGGCTGGCAGTTTCCTAGGCCAGCACAGGCCCTAGGGAGGCCTGGCTGAGCCTGGGATGGGTCCCAAACTAGCAGTGCCCAGGGAAAGCCTGGGACTGGAGGCCAGGCTACAGGCTCATTCCAGCTGGAGCCTGGTGCACAGAGCCTTCAGCTGGGACTTGCCGGGGGAATGCTCAGCACAGTGGCTTTGGCCTGCCATCCACGTTCCTCACTCGGGCCCTTCTGCCTGTTAGACCCACACTCCCTAGAAGTGTGTTCCTGAGGCAGTTGGACAGTTGGGGAAGTGGAGGCTCTCCCAGCATGGGAGGTCTGCCCAGAACATTGCTCTGTGTCCAAAGAGGATTCCCTGCACCTCAGGCACTGGGGAGAGATTTTGTGCACACAGGAGAGCCTTGGCACACGCAGTGTTTCCCCACGGAAAGCAGTGTGAGAAGGAGCCCCTGCCAGGGAAGCATGGCCCTCTGCCACAGAAGCCCTCCATGCCACAGGCTGTCATGGACTCGGCTACAGGCCTTTGTGGCTGGAGAGACGGCAGATCCTCTGGAGGCTCTGGGTCAGTGTGCACTCCCCTTCGAGGAAACGAGGCGTGTGGGAAGATTCCCTGCCCAAGAATGGCAAGCAGCCTGCTCCTTCCAATGAGACGCACGTGTGGTGTGAGAGGCTTGGCAGCAGAGAAGAAGCAAGAGGGGCAGCCAGAGGGGCAGCCAGAGAGGGGATGTGCACGCAGCTTGAAGGCCCCAGATCTCCTACATCCCAACCAGGGCATGCCGGCTCTGCCCAGCAGGCCCCATTCACAGGAGGGCACCCAGCTTCAGGATCTGCCCTTTCCCAGCCCTGAAACCACACACAGGCCCCACGCTGAGCCCTGCCAAGGGGGAACTTTGCTCCCCGCCTGGGCCGAATGGCACGACTTGGTTAGGGCAGAGAAGGCCCTGGGAGGCCTTCAGGGTGCTGCCACAGCATAGCAGTGCTCAGGCAAAGGCACTCTGCTTTCTGTAGGCTGGACGCACACTGGAGTTTCTGCTTGAGGCAGAGAGAGCTCAGCAGGGCGAGCCAGGGCTGAAGGCAAAGCAGAGAGTTTTTTGGTGGAGCGATGGCACCATCTGCTGGCTGCCAAGCATGGGAGCAGCCTCACTTCAAATGAGTTCCTGAGGCCATTTCCAAGCAGGAGGCACTCTGGCTGCACAAGCTCGAGAGCCCTGCTTAGGACTTCCCTCTGGCAACAGAGTGGGTGCCAAGGGCCTGTGGGTGGGAAGGGGCTCGGAAGGCACAGGGGAGCCTTTGGGCCCCCAGTGCTCTCCCATGGAAAATGCTGCAGGCCCCATCGTCCATGAGCTCCTCCGAGGCTTGGCAGAGGGCAAGCTGTCCACAGCCGAAGGCTCCCTGCCAAGTGCTGCAGGCCTTTCTGCATGGCTCAGCGGCAGCTTCCTTGCAGGCTGCTGGTCCAGGGGCGTGTGTGCCCTGGTCCAGAGTGCTGTAGGAGGAGCTCCTAGCAAGGGGAGAGCAAGCCCCTTGTTTCCTTGGCGGAGACTGGCCTGTGCACACAGAGGCCTGCCAGCAGTGAAGACAGTGCAGGCAGCGAGGGCGTGTGGCAGGCAGCAAAGAGGTGGCAGGAGTCCTGCTTGCAAGTGGGGTCATGCCTGTCTTGTGCTCAGGCCCCAGTGGCCACGTGCACACACAGCCTCTGGACCCGCAGCTTCCCAGCAGTGCAAGACACACACAGGCAACACCCTGGGGCCTGCTCGCATGAACTGTGCTCTGTCGAGGTGCTGCTGGCTGGCAGTGGCCTAGGCCAGCACAGGCCCTAGGGAGGCCTGGCTGAGCCTGGGATGGGTCCCAAACTAGCAGTGCCCAGGGAAAGCCTGGGACTGGAGGCCAGGCTCCAGGCTCATTCAGGCTGGAGCCTGGTGCACAGAGCCTTCAGCTGGGACTTGCCGGGCGAATGCTCAGCACAGTGGCTTTGGCCTGCCATCCACGTTCCTCACTCGGGCCCTTCTGCCTGTTAGACCCACACTCCCTAGAAGTGTGTTCCTGAGGCAGTTGGACAGTTGGGGAAGTGGAGGCTCTCCCAGCATGGGAGGTCTGCCCAGAACATTGCTCTGTGTCCAAAGAGGATTCCCTGCACCTCAGGCACTGGGGAGAGATTTTGTGCACACAGGAGAGCCTTGGCACATGCAGTGTTTCCCCACGGAAAGCAGTGTGAGAAGGAGCCCCTGCCAGGGAAGCATGGCCCTCTGCCACAGAAGCCCTCCATGCCACAGGCTGTCATGGACTCGGCTATAGGCCTTTGTGGCTGGAGAGACGGCAGCTCCTCTGGAGGCTCTGGGTCAGTGTGCACTCCCCTTCGAGGAAACGAGGCGTGTGGGATGATTCCCTGCCCAAGAATGGCAAGCAGCCTGCTCCTTCCAATGAGACGCACGTGTGGTGTGAGAGGCTTGGCAGCAGAGAAGAAGCAAGAGGGGCAGCCAGAGGGGCAGCCAGAGAGGGGATGTGCACGCAGCTTGAAGGCCCCAGATCTCCTACATCCCAACCAGGGCATGCCGGCTCTGCCCAGCAGGCCCCATTCACAGGAGGGCACCCAGCTTCAGGATCTGCCCTTTCCCAGCCCTGAAACCACACACAGGCCCCACGCTGAGCCCTGCCAAGGGGGAACTTTGCTTCCCGCCTGGGCCGAATGGCACGACTGGGTTAGGGCAGAGAAGGCCCTGGGAGGCCTTCAGGGTGCTGCCACAGCATAGCAGTGCTCAGGCAAAGGCACTCTGCTTTCTGTAGGCTGGACGCACACTGGAGTTTCTGCTTGAGGCAGAGAGAGCTCAGCAGGGCGAGCCAGGGCTGAAGGCAAAGCAGAGAGTTTTTTGGTGGAGCGATGGCACCATCTGCTGGCTGCCAAGCATGGGAGCAGCCTCACTTCAAATGAGTTCCTGAGGCCATTTCCAAGCAGGAGGCACTCTGGCTGCACAAGCTCGAGAGCCCTGCTTAGGACTTCCCTCTGGCAACAGAGTGGGTGCCAAGGGCCTGTGGGTGGGAAGGGGCTCGGAAGGCACAGGGGAGCCTTTGAGCCCCCAGTGCTCTCCCATGGAAAACGCTGCAGGCCCCAGCATCCACGAACTGCTCCGAGGCTGGGCAGTGGGCAAGCTGTCCACAGCCGAAGGCTCCCTGCCAAGTGCTACAGGCCTTTCTGCATGGCTCAGCGGCAGCTTCCTTGCAGGCTGCTGGTCCAGGGGCGTGTGTGCCCTGGTCCAGAGTGCTGTAGGAGGAGCTCCTAGCAAGGGGAGAGCAAGCCCCTTGTTTCCTTGGCGGAGACTGGCCTGTGCACACAGAGGCCTGCCAGCAGTGAAGACAGTGCAGGCAGCGAGGGCGTGTGGCAGGCAGCAAAGAGGTGGCAGGAGTCCTGCTTGCAAGTGGGGTCATGCCTGTCTTGTGCTCAGGCCCCAGTGGCCACGTGCACACACATCCTCTGGACCCGCAGCTTCCCAGCAGTGCAAGACACACACAGGCAACACCCTGGGGCCTGCTCACCTGAACTGTGCTCTGTCGAGGTCCTGCTGGCTGGCAGTTTCCTAGGCCAGCACAGGCCCTAGGGAGGCCTGGCTGAGCCTGGGATGGGTCCCAAACTAGCAGTGCCCAGGGAAAGCCTGGGACTGGAGGCCAGGCTACAGGCTCATTCCAGCTGGAGCCTGGTGCACAGAGCCTTCAGCTGGGACTTGCCGGGGGAATGCTCAGCACAGTGGCTTTGGCCTGCCATCCACGTTCCTCACTCGGGCCCTTCTGCCTGTTAGACCCACACTCCCTAGAAGTGTGTTCCTGAGGCAGTTGGACAGTTGGGGAAGTGGAGGCTCTCCCAGCATGGGAGGTCTGCCCAGAACATTGCTCTGTGTCCAAAGAGGATTCCCTGCACCTCAGGCACTGGGGAGAGATTTTGTGCACACAGGAGAGCCTTGGCACACGCAGTGTTTCCCCACGGAAAGCAGTGTGAGAAGGAGCCCCTGCCAGGGAAGCATGGCCCTCTGCCACAGAAGCCCTCCATGCCACAGGCTGTCATGGACTCGGCTACAGGCCTTTGTGGCTGGAGAGACGGCAGATCCTCTGGAGGCTCTGGGTCAGTGTGCACTCCCCTTCGAGGAAACGAGGCGTGTGGGAAGATTCCCTGCCCAAGAATGGCAAGCAGCCTGCTCCTTCCAATGAGACGCACGTGTGGTGTGAGAGGCTTGGCAGCAGAGAAGAAGCAAGAGGGGCAGCCAGAGGGGCAGCCAGAGAGGGGATGTGCACGCAGCTTGAAGGCCCCAGATCTCCTACATCCCAACCAGGGCATGCCGGCTCTGCCCAGCAGGCCCCATTCACAGGAGGGCACCCAGCTTCAGGATCTGCCCTTTCCCAGCCCTGAAACCACACACAGGCCCCACGCTGAGCCCTGCCAAGGGGGAACTTTGCTCCCCGCCTGGGCCGAATGGCACGACTTGGTTAGGGCAGAGAAGGCCCTGGGAGGCCTTCAGGGTGCTGCCACAGCATAGCAGTGCTCAGGCAAAGGCACTCTGCTTTCTGTAGGCTGGACGCACACTGGAGTTTCTGCTTGAGGCAGAGAGAGCTCAGCAGGGCGAGCCAGGGCTGAAGGCAAAGCAGAGAGTTTTTTGGTGGAGCGATGGCACCATCTGCTGGCTGCCAAGCATGGGAGCAGCCTCACTTCAAATGAGTTCCTGAGGCCATTTCCAAGCAGGAGGCACTCTGGCTGCACAAGCTCGAGAGCCCTGCTTAGGACTTCCCTCTGGCAACAGAGTGGGTGCCAAGGGCCTGTGGGTGGGAAGGGGCTCGGAAGGCACAGGGGAGCCTTTGGGCCCCCAGTGCTCTCCCATGGAAAATGCTGCAGGCCCCATCGTCCATGAGCTCCTCCGAGGCTTGGCAGAGGGCAAGCTGTCCACAGCCGAAGGCTCCCTGCCAAGTGCTGCAGGCCTTTCTGCATGGCTCAGCGGCAGCTTCCTTGCAGGCTGCTGGTCCAGGGGCGTGTGTGCCCTGGTCCAGAGTGCTGTAGGAGGAGCTCCTAGCAAGGGGAGAGCAAGCCCCTTGTTTCCTTGGCGGAGACTGGCCTGTGCACACAGAGGCCTGCCAGCAGTGAAGACAGTGCAGGCAGCGAGGGCGTGTGGCAGGCAGCAAAGAGGTGGCAGGAGTCCTGCTTGCAAGTGGGGTCATGCCTGTCTTGTGCTCAGGCCCCAGTGGCCACGTGCACACACAGCCTCTGGACCCGCAGCTTCCCAGCAGTGCAAGACACACACAGGCAACACCCTGGGGCCTGCTCGCATGAACTGTGCTCTATCGAGGTGCTGCTGGCTGGCAGTGGCCTAGGCCAGCACAGGCCCTAGGGAGGCCTGGCTGAGCCTGGGATGGGTCCCAAACTAGCAGTGCCCAGGGAAAGCCTGGGACTGGAGGCCAGGCTACAGGCTCATTCAGGCTGGAGCCTGGTGCACAGAGCCTTCAGCTGGGACTTGCCGGGCGAATGCTCAGCACAGTGGCTTTGGCCTGCCATCCACGTTCCTCACTCGGGCCCTTCTGCCTGTTAGACCCACACTCCCTAGAAGTGTGTTCCTGAGGCAGTTGGACAGTTGGGGAAGTGGAGGCTCTCCCAGCATGGGAGGTCTGCCCAGAACATTGCTCTGTGTCCAAAGAGGATTCCCTGCACCTCAGGCACTGGGGAGAGATTTTGTGCACACAGGAGAGCCTTGGCACACGCAGTGTTTCCCCACGGAAAGCAGTGTGAGAAGCAGCCCCTGCCAGGGAAGCATCGTCCTCTGCCACAGAAGCCCTCCATGCCACAGGCTGTCATGGACTCGGCTACAGGCCTTTGTGGCTGGAGAGACGGCAGCTCCTCTGGAGGCTCTGGGTCAGTGTGCACTCCCCTTCGAGGAAACGAGGCGTGTGGGAAGATTCCCTGCCCAAGAATGGCAAGCAGCCTGCTCCTTCCAATGAGACGCACGTGTGGTGTGAGAGGCTTGGCAGCAGAGAAGAAGCAAGAGGGGCAGCCAGAGGGGCAGCCAGAGAGGGGATGTGCACGCAGCTTGAAGGCCCCAGATCTCCTACATCCCAACCAGGGCATGCCGGCTCTGCCCAGCAGGCCCCATTCACAGGAGGGCACCCAGCTTCAGGATCTGCCCTTTCCCAGCCCTGAAACCACACACAGGCCCCACGCTGAGCCCTGCCAAGGGGGAACTTTGCTTCCCGCCTGGGCCGAATGGCACGACTGGGTTAGGGCAGAGAAGGCCCTGGGAGGCCTTCAGGGTGCTGCCACAGCATAGCAGTGCTCAGGCAAAGGCACTCTGCTTTCTGTAGGCTGGACGCACACTGGAGTTTCTGCTTGAGGCAGAGAGAGCTCAGCAGGGCGAGCCAGGGCTGAAGGCAAAGCAGAGAGTTTTTTGGTGGAGCGATGGCACCATCTGCTGGCTGCCAAGCATGGGAGCAGCCTCACTTCAAATGAGTTCCTGAGGCCATTTCCAAGCAGGAGGCACTCTGGCTGCACAAGCTCGAGAGCCCTGCTTAGGACTTCCCTCTGGCAACAGAGTGGGTGCCAAGGGCCTGTGGGTGGGAAGGGGCTCGGAAGGCACAGGGGAGCCTTTGGGCCCCCAGTGCTCTCCCATGGAAAATGCTGCAGGCCCCATCGTCCATGAGCTCCTCCGAGGCTTGGCAGAGGGCAAGCTGTCCACAGCCGAAGGCTCCCTGCCAAGTGCTGCAGGCCTTTCTGCATGGCTCAGCGGCAGCTTCCTTGCAGGCTGCTGGTCCAGGGGCGTGTGTGCCCTGGTCCAGAGTGCTGTAGGAGGAGCTCCTAGCAAGGGGAGAGCAAGCCCCTTGTTTCCTTGGCGGAGACTGGCCTGTGCACACAGAGGCCTGCCAGCAGTGAAGACAGTGCAGGCAGCGAGGGCGTGTGGCAGGCAGCAAAGAGGTGGCAGGAGTCCTGCTTGCAAGTGGGGTCATGCCTGTCTTGTGCTCAGGCCCCAGTGGCCACGTGCACACACAGCCTCTGGACCCGCAGCTTCCCAGCAGTGCAAGACACACACAGGCAACACCCTGGGGCCTGCTCGCATGAACTGTGCTCTGTCGAGGTGCTGCTGGCTGGCAGTGGCCTAGGCCAGCACAGGCCCTAGGGAGGCCTGGCTGAGCCTGGGAAGGGTCCCAAACTAGCAGTGCCCAGGGAAAGCCTGGGACTGGAGGCCAGGCTACAGGCTCATTCAGGCTGGAGCCTGGTGCACAGAGCCTTCAGCTGGGACTTGCCGGGCGAATGCTCAGCACAGTGGCTTTGGCCTGCCATCCACGTTCCTCACTCGGGCCCTTCTGCCTGTTAGACCCACACTCCCTAGAAGTGTGTTCCTGAGGCAGTTGGACAGTTGGGGAAGTGGAGGCTCTCCCAGCATGGGAGGTCTGCCCAGAACATTGCTCTGTGTCCAAAGAGGATTCCCTGCACCTCAGGCACTGGGGAGAGATTTTGTGCACACAGGAGAGCCTTGGCACACGCAGTGTTTCCCCACGGAAAGCAGTGTGAGAAGCAGCCCCTGCCAGGGAAGCATCGCCCTCTGCCACAGAAGCCCTCCATGCCACAGGCTGTCATGGACTCGGCTACAGGCCTTTGTGGCTGGAGAGACGGCAGATCCTCTGGAGGCTCTGGGTCAGTGTGCACTCCCCTTCGAGGAAACGAGGCGTGTGGGAAGATTCCCTGCCCAAGAATGGCAAGCAGCCTGCTCCTTCCAATGAGACGCACGTGTGGTGTGAGAGGCTTGGCAGCAGAGAAGAAGCAAGAGGGGCAGCCAGAGGGGCAGCCAGAGAGGGGATGTGCACGCAGCTTGAAGGCCCCAGATCTCCTACATCCCAACCAGGGCATGCCGGCTCTGCCCAGCAGGCCCCATTCACAGGAGGGCACCCAGCTTCAGGATCTGCCCTTTCCCAGCCCTGAAACCACACACAGGCCCCACGCTGAGCCCTGCCAAGGGGGAACTTTGCTCCCCGCCTGGGCCGAATGGCACGACTTGGTTAGGGCAGAGAAGGCCCTGGGAGGCCTTCAGGGTGCTGCCACAGCATAGCAGTGCTCAGGCAAAGGCACTCTGCTTTCTGTAGGCTGGACGCACACTGGAGTTTCTGCTTGAGGCAGAGAGAGCTCAGCAGGGCGAGCCAGGGCTGAAGGCAAAGCAGAGAGTTTTTTGGTGGAGCGATGGCACCATCTGCTGGCTGCCAAGCATGGGAGCAGCCTCACTTCAAATGAGTTCCTGAGGCCATTTCCAAGCAGGAGGCACTCTGGCTGCACAAGCTCGAGAGCCCTGCTTAGGACTTCCCTCTGGCAACAGAGTGGGTGCCAAGGGCCTGTGGGTGGGAAGGGGCTCGGAAGGCACAGGGGAGCCTTTGGGCCCCCAGTGCTCTCCCATGGAAAATGCTGCAGGCCCCATCGTCCATGAGCTCCTCCGAGGCTTGGCAGAGGGCAAGCTGTCCACAGCCGAAGGCTCCCTGCCAAGTGCTGCAGGCCTTTCTGCATGGCTCAGCGGCAGCTTCCTTGCAGGCTGCTGGTCCAGGGGCGTGTGTGCCCTGGTCCAGAGTGCTGTAGGAGGAGCTCCTAGCAAGGGGAGAGCAAGCCCCTTGTTTCCTTGGCGGAGACTGGCCTGTGCACACAGAGGCCTGCCAGCAGTGAAGACAGTGCAGGCAGCGAGGGCGTGTGGCAGGCAGCAAAGAGGTGGCAGGAGTCCTGCTTGCAAGTGGGGTCATGCCTGTCTTGTGCTCAGGCCCCAGTGGCCACGTGCACACACAGCCTCTGGACCCGCAGCTTCCCAGCAGTGCAAGACACACTCAGGCAACACCCTGGGGCCTGCTCGCATGAACTGTGCTCTGTCGAGGTGCTGCTGGCTGGCAGTGGCCTAGGCCAGCACAGGCCCTAGGGAGGCCTGGCTGAGCCTGGGATGGGTCCCAAACTAGCAGTGCCCAGGGAAAGCCTGGGACTGGAGGCCAGGCTACAGGCTCATTCAGGCTGGAGCCTGGTGCACAGAGCCTTCAGCTGGGACTTGCCGGGCGAATGCTCAGCACAGTGGCTTTGGCCTGCCATCCACGTTCCTCACTCGGGCCCTTCTGCCTGTTAGACCCACACTCCCTAGAAGTGTGTTCCTGAGGCAGTTGGACAGTTGGGGAAGTGGAGGCTCTCCCAGCATGATAGGTCTGCCCAGAACATTGCTCTGTGTCCAAAGAGGATTCCCTGCACCTCAGGCACTGGGGAGAGATTTTGTGCACACAGGAGAGCCTTGGCACATGCAGTGTTTCCCCACGGAAAGCAGTGTGAGAAGGAGCCCCTGCCAGGGAAGCATGGCCCTCTGCCACAGAAGCCCTCCATGCCACAGGCTGTCATGGACTCGGCTATAGGCCTTTGTGGCTGGAGAGACGGCAGCTCCTCTGGAGGCTCTGGGTCAGTGTGCACTCCCCTTCGAGGAAACGAGGCGTGTGGGAAGATTCCCTGCCCAAGAATGGCAAGCAGCCTGCTCCTTCCAATGAGACGCACGTGTGGTGTGAGAGGCTTGGCAGCAGAGAAGAAGCAAGAGGGGCAGCCAGAGGGGCAGCCAGAGAGGGGATGTGCACGCAGCTTGAAGGCCCCAGATCTCCTACATCCCAACCAGGGCATGCCGGCTCTGCCCAGCAGGCCCCATTCACAGGAGGGCACCCAGCTTCAGGATCTGCCCTTTCCCAGCCCTGAAACCACACACAGGCCCCACGCTGAGCCCTGCCAAGGGGGAACTTTGCTTCCCGCCTGGGCCGAATGGCACGACTGGGTTAGGGCAGAGAAGGCCCTGGGAGGCCTTCAGGGTGCTGCCACAGCATAGCAGTGCTCAGGCAAAGGCACTCTGCTTTCTGTAGGCTGGACGCACACTGGAGTTTCTGCTTGAGGCAGAGAGAGCTCAGCAGGGCGAGCCAGGGCTGAAGGCAAAGCAGAGAGTTTTTTGGTGGAGCGATGGCACCATCTGCTGGCTGCCAAGCATGGGAGCAGCCTCACTTCAAATGAGTTCCTGAGGCCATTTCCAAGCAGGAGGCACTCTGGCTGCACAAGCTCGAGAGCCCTGCTTAGGACTTCCCTCTGGCAACAGAGTGGGTGCCAAGGGCCTGTGGGTGGGAAGGGGCTCGGAAGGCACAGGGGAGCCTTTGGGCCCCCAGTGCTCTCCCATGGAAAATGCTGCAGGCCCCATCGTCCATGAGCTCCTCCGAGGCTTGGCAGAGGGCAAGCTGTCCACAGCCGAAGGCTCCCTGCCAAGTGCTGCAGGCCTTTCTGCATGGCTCAGCGGCAGCTTCCTTGCAGGCTGCTGGTCCAGGGGCGTGTGTGCCCTGGTCCAGAGTGCTGTAGGAGGAGCTCCTAGCAAGGGGAGAGCAAGCCCCTTGTTTCCTTGGCGGAGACTGGCCTGTGCACACAGAGGCCTGCCAGCAGTGAAGACAGTGCAGGCAGCGAGGGCGTGTGGCAGGCAGCAAAGAGGTGGCAGGAGTCCTGCTTGCAAGTGGGGTCATGCCTGTCTTGTGCTCAGGCCCCAGTGGCCACGTGCACACACAGCCTCTGGACCCGCAGCTTCCCAGCAGTGCAAGACACAAACAGGCAACACCCTGGGGCCTGCTCGCATGAACTGTGCTCTGTCGAGGTGCTGCTGGCTGGCAGTGGCCTAGGCCAGCACAGGCCCTAGGGAGGCCTGGCTGAGCCTGGGAAGGGTCCCAAACTAGCAGTGCCCAGGGAAAGCCTGGGACTGGAGGCCAGGCTACAGGCTCATTCAGGCTGGAGCCTGGTGCACAGAGCCTTCAGCTGGGACTTGCCGGGCGAATGCTCAGCACAGTGGCTTTGGCCTGCCATCCACGTTCCTCACTCGGGCCCTTCTGCCTGTTAGACCCACACTCCCTAGAAGTGTGTTCCTGAGGCAGTTGGACAGTTGGGGAAGTGGAGGCTCTCCCAGCATGGGAGGTCTGCCCAGAACATTGCTCTGTGTCCAAAGAGGATTCCCTGCACCTCAGGCACTGGGGAGAGATTTTGTGCACACAGGAGAGCCTTGGCACATGCAGTGTTTCCCCACGGAAAGCAGTGTGAGAAGGAGCCCCTGCCAGGGAAGCATCGCCCTCTGCCACAGAAGCCCTCCATGCCACAGGCTGTCATGGACTCGGCTATAGGCCTTTGTGGCTGGAGAGACGGCAGCTCCTCTGGAGGCTCTGGGTCAGTGTGCACTCCCCTTCGAGGAAACGAGGTGTGTGGGAAGATTCCCTGCCCAAGAATGGCAAGCAGCCTGCTCCTTCCAATGAGACGCACGTGTGGTGTGAGAGGCTTGGCAGCAGAGAAGAAGCAAGAGGGGCAGCCAGAGGGGCAGCCAGAGAGGGGATGTGCACGCAGCTTGAAGGCCCCAGATCTCCTACATCCCAACCAGGGCATGCCGGCTCTGCCCAGCAGGCCCCATTCACAGGAGGGCACCCAGCTTCAGGATCTGCCCTTTCCCAGCCCTGAAACCACACACAGGCCCCACGCTGAGCCCTGCCAAGGGGGAACTTTGCTTCCCGCCTGGGCCGAATGGCACGACTGGGTTAGGGCAGAGAAGGCCCTGGGAGGCCTTCAGGGTGCTGCCACAGCATAGCAGTGCTCAGGCAAAGGCACTCTGCTTTCTGTAGGCTGGACGCACACTGGAGTTTCTGCTTGAGGCAGAGAGAGCTCAGCAGGGCGAGCCAGGGCTGAAGGCAAAGCAGAGAGTTTTTTGGTGGAGTGATGGCACCATCTGCTGGCTGCCAAGCATGGGAGCAGCCTCACTTCAAATGAGTTCCTGAGGCCATTTCCAAGCAGGAGGCACTCTGGCTGCACAAGCTCGAGAGCCCTGCTTAGGACTTCCCTCTGGCAACAGAGTGGGTGCCAAGGGCCTGTGGGTGGGAAGGGGCTCGGAAGGCACAGGGGAGCCTTTGAGCCCCCAGTGCTCTCCCATGGAAAACGCTGCAGGCCCCAGCATCCACGAACTGCTCCGAGGCTGGGCAGTGGGCAAGCTGTCCACAGCCGAAGGCTCCCTGCCAAGTGCTACAGGCCTTTCTGCATGGCTCAGCGGCAGCTTCCTTGCAGGCTGCTGGTCCAGGGGCGTGTGTGCCCTGGTCCAGAGTGCTGTAGGAGGAGCTCCTAGCAAGGGGAGAGCAAGCCCCTTGTTTCCTTGGCGGAGACTGGCCTGTGCACACAGAGGCCTGCCAGCAGTGAAGACAGTGCAGGCAGCGAGGGCGTGTGGCAGGCAGCAAAGAGGTGGCAGGAGTCCTGCTTGCAAGTGGGGTCATGCCTGTCTTGTGCTCAGGCCCCAGTGGCCACGTGCACACACAGCCTCTGGACCCGCAGCTTCCCAGCAGTGCAAGACACACACAGGCAACACCCTGGGGCCTGCTCGCATGAACTGTGCTCTGTCGAGGTGCTGCTGGCTGGCAGTGGCCTAGGCCAGCACAGGCCCTAGGGAGGCCTGGCTGAGCCTGGGAAGGGTCCCAAACTAGCAGTGCCCAGGGAAAGCCTGGGACTGGAGGCCAGGCTACAGGCTCATTCAGGCTGGAGCCTGGTGCACAGAGCCTTCAGCTGGGACTTGCCGGGCGAATGCTCAGCACAGTGGCTTTGGCCTGCCATCCACGTTCCTCACTCGGGCCCTTCTGCCTGTTAGACCCACACTCCCTAGAAGTGTGTTCCTGAGGCAGTTGGACAGTTGGGGAAGTGGAGGCTCTCCCAGCATGATAGGTCTGCCCAGAACATTGCTCTGTGTCCAAAGAGGATTCCCTGCACCTCAGGCACTGGGGAGAGATTTTGTGCACACAGGAGAGCCTTGGCACATGCAGTGTTTCCCCACGGAAAGCAGTGTGAGAAGGAGCCCCTGCCAGGGAAGCATGGCCCTCTGCCACAGAAGCCCTCCATGCCACAGGCTGTCATGGACTCGGCTATAGGCCTTTGAGGCTGGAGAGACGGCAGCTCCTCTGGAGGCTCTGGGTCAGTGTGCACTCCCCTTCGAGGAAACGAGGTGTGTGGGAAGATTCCCTGCCCAAGAATGGCAAGCAGCCTGCTCCTTCCAATGAGACGCACGTGTGGTGTGAGAGGCTTGGCAGCAGAGAAGAAGCAAGAGGGGCAGCCAGAGGGGCAGCCAGAGAGGGGATGTGCACGCAGCTTGAAGGCCCCAGATCTCCTACATCCCAACCAGGGCATGCCGGCTCTGCCCAGCAGGCCCCATTCACAGGAGGGCACCCAGCTTCAGGATCTGCCCTTTCCCAGCCCTGAAACCACACACAGGCCCCACGCTGAGCCCTGCCAAGGGGGAACTTTGCTTCCCGCCTGGGCCGAATGGCACGACTGGGTTAGGGCAGAGAAGGCCCTGGGAGGCCTTCAGGGTGCTGCCACAGCATAGCAGTGCTCAGGCAAAGGCACTCTGCTTTCTGTAGGCTGGACGCACACTGGAGTTTCTGCTTGAGGCAGAGAGAGCTCAGCAGGGCGAGCCAGGGCTGAAGGCAAAGCAGAGAGTTTTTTGGTGGAGTGATGGCACCATCTGCTGGCTGCCAAGCATGGGAGCAGCCTCACTTCAAATGAGTTCCTGAGGCCATTTCCAAGCAGGAGGCACTCTGGCTGCACAAGCTCGAGAGCCCTGCTTAGGACTTCCCTCTGGCAACAGAGTGGGTGCCAAGGGCCTGTGGGTGGGAAGGGGCTCGGAAGGCACAGGGGAGCCTTTGAGCCCCCAGTGCTCTCCCATGGAAAACGCTGCAGGCCCCAGCATCCACGAACTGCTCCGAGGCTGGGCAGTGGGCAAGCTGTCCACAGCCGAAGGCTCCCTGCCAAGTGCTACAGGCCTTTCTGCATGGCTCAGCGGCAGCTTCCTTGCAGGCTGCTGGTCCAGGGGCATGTGTGCCCTGGTCCAGAGTGCTGTAGGAGGAGCTCCTAGCAAGGGGAGAGCAAGCCCCTTGTTTCCTTGGCGGAGACTGGCCTGTGCACACAGAGGCCTGCCAGCAGTGAAGACAGTGCAGGCAGCGAGGGCGTGTGGCAGGCAGCAAAGAGGTGGCAGGAGTCCTGCTTGCAAGTGGGGTCATGCCTGTCTTGTGCTCAGGCCCCAGTGGCCACGTGCACACACAGCCTCTGGACCCGCAGCTTCCCAGCAGTGCAAGACACACACAGGCAACACCCTGGGGCCTGCTCGCATGAACTGTGCTCTGTCGAGGTCCTGCTGGCTGGCAGTTTCCTAGGCCAGCACAGGCCCTAGGGAGGCCTGGCTGAGCCTGGGATGGGTCCCAAACTAGCAGTGCCCAGGGAAAGCCTGGGACTGGAGGCCAGGCTACAGGCTCATTCCAGCTTGAGCCTGGTGCACAGAGCCTTCAGCTGGGACTTGCCGGGGGAATGCTCAGCACAGTGGCTTTGGCCTGCCATCCACGTTCCTCACTCGGGCCCTTCTGCCTGTTAGACCCACACTCCCTAGAAGTGTGTTCCTGAGGCAGTTGGACAGTTGGGGAAGTGGAGGCTCTCCCAGCATGGGAGGTCTGCCCAGAACATTGCTCTGTGTCCAAAGAGGATTCCCTGCACCTCAGGCACTGGGGAGAGATTTTGTGCACACAGGAGAGCCTTGGCACACGCAGTGTTTCCCCACGGAAAGCAGTGTGAGAAGGAGCCCCTGCCAGGGAAGCATGGCCCTCTGCCACAGAAGCCCTCCATGCCACAGGCTGTCATGGACTCGGCTATAGGCCTTTGTGGCTGGAGAGACGGCAGCTCCTCTGGAGGCTCTGGGTCAGTGTGCACTCCCCTTCGAGGAAACGAGGCGTGTGGGATGATTCCCTGCCCAAGAATGGCAAGCAGCCTGCTCCTTCCAATGAGACGCACGTGTGGTGTGAGAGGCTTGGCAGCAGAGAAGAAGCAAGAGGGGCAGCCAGAGGGGCAGCCAGAGAGGGGATGTGCACGCAGCTTGAAGGCCCCAGATCTCCTACATCCCAACCAGGGCATGCCGGCTCTGCCCAGCAGGCCCCATTCACAGGAGGGCACCCAGCTTCAGGATCTGCCCTTTCCCAGCCCTGAAACCACACACAGGCCCCACGCTGAGCCCTGCCAAGGGGGAACTTTGCTCCCCGCCTGGGCCGAATGGCACGACTGGGTTAGGGCAGAGAAGGCCCTGGGAGGCCTTCAGGGTGCTGCCACAGCATAGCAGTGCTCAGGCAAAGGCACTCTGCTTTCTGTAGGCTGGACGCACACTGGAGTTTCTGCTTGAGGCAGAGAGAGCTCAGCAGGGCGAGCCAGGGCTGAAGGCAAAGCAGAGAGTTTTTTGGTGGAGCGATGGCACCATCTGCTGGCTGCCAAGCATGGGAGCAGCCTCACTTCAAATGAGTTCCTGAGGCCATTTCCAAGCAGGAGGCACTCTGGCTGCACAAGCTCGAGAGCCCTGCTTAGGACTTCCCTCTGGCAACAGAGTGGGTGCCAAGGGCCTGTGGGTGGGAAGGGGCTCGGAAGGCACAGGGGAGCCTTTGGGCCCCCAGTGCTCTCCCATGGAAAATGCTGCAGGCCCCATCGTCCATGAGCTCCTCCGAGGCTTGGCAGAGGGCAAGCTGTCCACAGCCGAAGGCTCCCTGCCAAGTGCTACAGGCCTTTCTGCATGGCTCAGCGGCAGCTTCCTTGCAGGCTGCTGGTCCAGGGGCGTGTGTGCCCTGGTCCAGAGTGCTGTAGGAGGAGCTCCTAGCAAGGGGAGAGCAAGCCCCTTGTTTCCTTGGCGGAGACTGGCCTGTGCACACAGAGGCCTGCCAGCAGTGAAGACAGTGCAGGCAGCGAGGGCGTGTGGCAGGCAGCAAAGAGGTGGCAGGAGTCCTGCTTGCAAGTGGGGTCATGCCTGTCTTGTGCTCAGGCCCCAGTGGCCACGTGCACACACAGCCTCTGGACCCGCAGCTTCCCAGCAGTGCAAGACACACACAGGCAACACCCTGGGGCCTGCTCGCATGAACTGTGCTCTGCCGAGGTGCTGCTGGCTGGCAGTGGCCTAGGCCAGCACAGGCCCTAGGGAGGCCTGGCTGAGCCTGGGATGGGTCCCAAACTAGCAGTGCCCAGGGAAAGCCTGGGACTGGAGGCCAGGCTACAGGCTCATTCAGGCTGGAGCCTGGTGCACAGAGCCTTCAGCTGGGACTTGCCGGGCGAATGCTCAGCACAGTGGCTTTGGCCTGCCATCCACGTTCCTCACTCGGGCCCTTCTGCCTGTTAGACCCACACTCCCTAGAAGTGTGTTCCTGAGGCAGTTGGACAGTTGGGGAAGTGGAGGCTCTCCCAGCATGGGAGGTCTGCCCAGAACATTGCTCTGTGTCCAAAGAGGATTCCCTGCACCTCAGGCACTGGGGAGAGATTTTGTGCACACAGGAGAGCCTTGGCACATGCAGTGTTTCCCCACGGAAAGCAGTGTGAGAAGGAGCCCCTGCCAGGGAAGCATGGCCCTCTGCCACAGAAGCCCTCCATGCCACAGGCTGTCATGGACTCGGCTACAGGCCTTTGTGGCTGGAGAGACGGCAGATCCTCTGGAGGCTCTGGGTCAGTGTGCACTCCCCTTCGAGGAAACGAGGTGTGTGGGAAGATTCCCTGCCCAAGAATGGCAAGCAGCCTGCTCCTTCCAATGAGACGCACGTGTGGTGTGAGAGGCTTGGCAGCAGAGAAGAAGCAAGAGGGGCAGCCAGAGGGGCAGCCAGAGAGGGGATGTGCACGCAGCTTGAAGGCCCCAGATCTCCTACATCCCAACCAGGGCATGCCGGCTCTGCCCAGCAGGCCCCATTCACAGGAGGGCACCCAGCTTCAGGATCTGCCCTTTCCCAGCCCTGAAACCACACACAGGCCCCACGCTGAGCCCTGCCAAGGGGGAACTTTGCTCCCCGCCTGGGCCGAATGGCACGACTGGGTTAGGGCAGAGAAGGCCCTGGGAGGCCTTCAGGGTGCTGCCACAGCATAGCAGTGCTCAGGCAAAGGCACTCTGCTTTCTGTAGGCTGGACGCACACTGGAGTTTCTGCTTGAGGCAGAGAGAGCTCAGCAGGGCGAGCCAGGGCTGAAGGCAAAGCAGAGAGTTTTTTGGTGGAGCGATGGCACCATCTGCTGGCTGCCAAGCATGGGAGCAGCCTCACTTCAAATGAGTTCCTGAGGCCATTTCCAAGCAGGAGGCACTCTGGCTGCACAAGCTCGAGAGCCCTGCTTAGGACTTCCCTCTGGCAACAGAGTGGGTGCCAAGGGCCTGTGGGTGGGAAGGGGCTCGGAAGGCACAGGGGAGCCTTTGGGCCCCCAGTGCTCTCCCATGGAAAATGCTGCAGGCCCCATCGTCCATGAGCTCCTCCGAGGCTTGGCAGAGGGCAAGCTGTCCACAGCCGAAGGCTCCCTGCCAAGTGCTGCAGGCCTTTCTGCATGGCTCAGCGGCAGCTTCCTTGCAGGCTGCTGGTCCAGGGGCGTGTGTGCCCTGGTCCAGAGTGCTGTAGGAGGAGCTCCTAGCAAGGGGAGAGCAAGCCCCTTGTTTCCTTGGCGGAGACTGGCCTGTGCACACAGAGGCCTGCCAGCAGTGAAGACAGTGCAGGCAGCGAGGGCGTGTGGCAGGCAGCAAAGAGGTGGCAGGAGTCCTGCTTGCAAGTGGGGTCATGCCTGTCTTGTGCTCAGGCCCCAGTGGCCACGTGCACACACAGCCTCTGGACCCGCAGCTTCCCAGCAGTGCAAGACACACACAGGCAACACCCTGGGGCCTGCTCGCATGAACTGTGCTCTGCCGAGGTGCTGCTGGCTGGCAGTGGCCTAGGCCAGCACAGGCCCTAGGGAGGCCTGGCTGAGCCTGGGATGGGTCCCAAACTAGCAGTGCCCAGGGAAAGCCTGGGACTGGAGGCCAGGCTACAGGCTCATTCAGGCTGGAGCCTGGTGCACAGAGCCTTCAGCTGGGACTTGCCGGGCGAATGCTCAGCACAGTGGCTTTGGCCTGCCATCCACGTTCCTCACTCGGGCCCTTCTGCCTGTTAGACCCACACTCCCTAGAAGTGTGTTCCTGAGGCAGTTGGACAGTTGGGGAAGTGGAGGCTCTCCCAGCATGATAGGTCTGCCCAGAACATTGCTCTGTGTCCAAAGAGGATTCCCTGCACCTCAGGCACTGGGGAGAGATTTTGTGCACACAGGAGAGCCTTGGCACATGCAGTGTTTCCCCACGGAAAGCAGTGTGAGAAGGAGCCCCTGCCAGGGAAGCATGGCCCTCTGCCACAGAAGCCCTCCATGCCACAGGCTGTCATGGACTCGGCTATAGGCCTTTGTGGCTGGAGAGACGGCAGCTCCTCTGGAGGCTCTGGGTCAGTGTGCACTCCCCTTTGAGGAAACGAGGCGTGTGGGAAGATTCCCTGCCCAAGAATGGCAAGCAGCCTGCTCCTTCCAATGAGACGCACGTGTGGTGTGAGAGGCTTGGCAGCAGAGAAGAAGCAAGAGGGGCAGCCAGAGGGGCAGCCAGAGAGGGGATGTGCACGCAGCTTGAAGGCCCCAGATCTCCTACATCCCAACCAGGGCATGCCGGCTCTGCCCAGCAGGCCCCATTCACAGGAGGGCACCCAGCTTCAGGATCTGCCCTTTCCCAGCCCTGAAACCACACACAGGCCCCACGCTGAGCCCTGCCAAGGGGGAACTTTGCTTCCCGCCTGGGCCGAATGGCACGACTGGGTTAGGGCAGAGAAGGCCCTGGGAGGCCTTCAGGGTGCTGCCACAGCATAGCAGTGCTCAGGCAAAGGCACTCTGCTTTCTGTAGGCTGGACGCACACTGGAGTTTCTGCTTGAGGCAGAGAGAGCTCAGCAGGGCGAGCCAGGGCTGAAGGCAAAGCAGAGAGTTTTTTGGTGGAGCGATGGCACCATCTGCTGGCTGCCAAGCATGGGAGCAGCCTCACTTCAAATGAGTTCCTGAGGCCATTTCCAAGCAGGAGGCACTCTGGCTGCACAAGTTCGAGAGCCCTGCTTAGGACTTCCCTCTGGCAACAGAGTGGGTGCCAAGGGCCTGTGGGTGGGAAGGGGCTCGGAAGGCACAGGGGAGCCTTTGAGCCCCCAGTGCTCTCCCATGGAAAACGCTGCAGGCCCCAGCATCCACGAACTCCTCCGAGGCTGGGCAGTGGGCAAGCTGTCCACAGCCGAAGGCTCCCTGCCAAGTGCTACAGGCCTTTCTGCATGGCTCAGCGGCAGCTTCCTTGCAGGCTGCTGGTCCAGGGGCGTGTGTGCCCTGGTCCAGAGTGCTGTAGGAGGAGCTCCTAGCAAGGGGAGAGCAAGCCCCTTGTTTCCTTGGCGGAGACTGGCCTGTGCACACAGAGGCCTGCCAGCAGTGAAGACAGTGCAGGCAGCGAGGGCGTGTGGCAGGCAGCAAAGAGGTGGCAGGAGTCCTGCTTGCAAGTGGGGTCATGCCTGTCTTGTGCTCAGGCCCCAGTGGCCACGTGCACACACAGCCTCTGGACCCGCAGCTTCCCAGCAGTGCAAGACACACACAGGCAACACCCTGGGGCCTGCTCGCATGAACTGTGCTCTGTCGAGGTCCTGCTGGCTGGCAGTTTCCTAGGCCAGCACAGGCCCTAGGGAGGCCTGGCTGAGCCTGGGATGGGTCCCAAACTAGCAGTGCCCAGGGAAAGCCTGGGACTGGAGGCCAGGCTACAGGCTCATTCCAGCTTGAGCCTGGTGCACAGAGCCTTCAGCTGGGACTTGCCGGGGGAATGCTCAGCACAGTGGCTTTGGCCTGCCATCCACGTTCCTCACTCGGGCCCTTCTGCCTGTTAGACCCACACTCCCTAGAAGTGTGTTCCTGAGGCAGCTGGACAGTTGGGGAAGTGGAGGCTCTCCCAGCATGGGAGGTCTGCCCAGAACATTGCTCTGTGTCCAAAGAGGATTCCCTGCACCTCAGGCACTGGGGAGAGATTTTGTGCACACAGGAGAGCCTTGGCACACGCAGTGTTTCCCCACGGAAAGCAGTGTGAGAAGGAGCCCCTGCCAGGGAAGCATGGCCCTCTGCCACAGAAGCCCTCCATGCCACAGGCTGTCATGGACTCGGCTACAGGCCTTTGTGGCTGGAGAGACGGCAGATCCTCTGGAGGCTCTGGGTCAGTGTGCACTCCCCTTCGAGGAAACGAGGCGTGTGGGAAGATTCCCTGCCCAAGAATGGCAAGCAGCCTGCTCCTTCCAATGAGATGCACGTGTGGTGTGAGAGGCTTGGCAGCAGAGAAGAAGCAAGAGGGGCAGCCAGAGGGGCAGCCAGAGAGGGGATGTGCACGCAGCTTGAAGGCCCCAGATCTCCTACATCCCAACCAGGGCATGCCGGCTCTGCCCAGCAGGCCCCATTCACAGGAGGGCACCCAGCTTCAGGATCTGCCCTTTCCCAGCCCTGAAACCACACACAGGCCCCACGCTGAGCCCTGCCAAGGGGGAACTTTGCTCCCCGCCTGGGCCGAATGGCACGACTTGGTTAGGGCAGAGAAGGCCCTGGGAGGCCTTCAGGGTGCTGCCACAGCATAGCAGTGCTCAGGCAAAGGCACTCTGCTTTCTGTAGGCTGGACGCACACTGGAGTTTCTGCTTGAGGCAGAGAGAGCTCAGCAGGGCGAGCCAGGGCTGAAGGCAAAGCAGAGAGTTTTTTGGTGGAGCGATGGCACCATCTGCTGGCTGCCAAGCATGGGAGCAGCCTCACTTCAAATGAGTTCCTGAGGCCATTTCCAAGCAGGAGGCACTCTGGCTGCACAAGCTCGAGAGCCCTGCTTAGGACTTCCCTCTGGCAACAGAGTGGGTGCCAAGGGCCTGTGGGTGGGAAGGGGCTCGGAAGGCACAGGGGAGCCTTTGGGCCCCCAGTGCTCTCCCATGGAAAATGCTGCAGGCCCCATCGTCCATGAGCTCCTCCGAGGCTTGGCAGAGGGCAAGCTGTCCACAGCCGAAGGCTCCCTGCCAAGTGCTGCAGGCCTTTCTGCATGGCTCAGCGGCAGCTTCCTTGCAGGCTGCTGGTCCAGGGGCGTGTGTGCCCTGGTCCAGAGTGCTGTAGGAGGAGCTCCTAGCAAGGGGAGAGCAAGCCCCTTGTTTCCTTGGCGGAGACTGGCCTGTGCACACAGAGGCCTGCCAGCAGTGAAGACAGTGCAGGCAGCGAGGGCGTGTGGCAGGCAGCAAAGAGGTGGCAGGAGTCCTGCTTGCAAGAGGGGTCATGCCTGTCTTGTGCTCAGGCCCCAGTGGCCACGTGCACACACATCCTCTGGACCCGCAGCTTCCCAGCAGTGCAAGACACACACAGGCAACACCCTGGGGCCTGCTCGCATGAACTGTGCTCTGTCGAGGTCCTGCTGGCTGGCAGTGGCCTAGGCCAGCACAGGCCCTAGGGAGGCCTGGCTGAGCCTGGGATGGGTCCCAAACTAGCAGTGCCCAGGGAAAGCCTGGGACTGGAGGCCAGGCTACAGGCTCATTCCAGCTGGAGCCTGGTGCACAGAGCCTTCAGCTGGGACTTGCCGGGGGAATGCTCAGCACAGTGGCTTTGGCCTGCCATCCACGTTCCTCACTCGGGCCCTTCTGCCTGTTAGACCCACACTCCCTAGAAGTGTGTTCCTGAGGCAGTTGGACAGTTGGGGAAGTGGAGGCTCTCCCAGCATGGGAGGTCTGCCCAGAACATTGCTCTGTGTCCAAAGAGGATTCCCTGCACCTCAGGCACTGGGGAGAGATTTTGTGCACACAGGAGAGCCTTGGCACACGCAGTGTTTCCCCACGGAAAGCAGTGTGAGAAGGAGCCCCTGCCAGGGAAGCATGGCCCTCTGCCACAGAAGCCCTCCATGCCACAGGCTGTCATGGACTCGGCTACAGGCCTTTGTGGCTGGAGAGACGGCAGATCCTCTGGAGGCTCTGGGTCAGTGTGCACTCCCCTTCGAGGAAACGAGGCGTGTGGGAAGATTCCCTGCCCAGGAATGGCAAGCAGCCTGCTCCTTCCAATGAGACGCACGTGTGGTGTGAGAGGCTTGGCAGCAGAGAAGAAGCAAGAGGGGCAGCCAGAGGGGCAGCCAGAGAGGGGATGTGCACGCAGCTTGAAGGCCCCAGATCTCCTACATCCCAACCAGGGCATGCCGGCTCTGCCCAGCAGGCCCCATTCACAGGAGGGCACCCAGCTTCAGGATCTGCCCTTTCCCAGCCCTGAAACCACACACAGGCCCCACGCTGAGCCCTGCCAAGGGGGAACTTTGCTCCCCGCCTGGGCCGAATGGCACGACTGGGTTAGGGCAGAGAAGGCCCTGGGAGGCCTTCAGGGTGCTGCCACAGCATAGCAGTGCTCAGGCAAAGGCACTCTGCTTTCTGTAGGCTGGACGCACACTGGAGTTTCTGCTTGAGGCAGAGAGAGCTCAGCAGGGCGAGCCAGGGCTGAAGGCAAAGCAGAGAGTTTTTTGGTGGAGCGATGGCACCATCTGCTGGCTGACAAGCATGGGAGCAGCCTCACTTCAAATGAGTTCCTGAGGCCATTTCCAAGCAGGAGGCACTCTGGCTGCACAGGCTCGAGAGTCCTGCTTAGGGCTTCCCTCTGGCAACAGAGTGGGTGCCAAGGGCCTGTGGGTGGGAAGGGGCTCGGAAGGCACAGGGGAGCCTTTGGGCCCCCAGTGCTCTCCCATGAAAAACGCTGCAGGCCCCATCATCCATGAGCTCCTCCGAGGCTTGGCAGAGGGCAAGCTGTCCACAGCCGAAGGCTCCCTGCCAAGTGCTGCAGGCCTTTCTGCATGGCTCAGCGGCAGCTTCCTTGCAGTCTGCTGGTCCAGGGGCGTGTGTGCCCTGGTCCAGAGTGCTGTAGGAGGAGCTCCTAGCAAGGGGAGAGCAAGCCCCTTGTTTCCTTGGCGGAGACTGGCCTGTGCACACAGAGGCCTGCCAGCAGTGAAGACAGTGCAGGCAGCGAGGGCGTGTGGCAGGCAGCAAAGAGGTGGCAGGAGTCCTGCTTGCAAGTGGGGTCATGCCTGTCTTGTGCTCAGGCCCCAGTGGCCACGTGCACACACATCCTCTGGACCCGCAGCTTCCCAGCAGTGCAAGACACACACAGGCAACACCCTGGTGCCTGCTCGCCTGAACTGTGCTCTGTCGAGGTCCTGCTGGCTGGCAGTGGCCTAGGCCAGCACAGGCCCTAGGGAGGCCTGGCTGAGCCTGGGATGGGTCCCAAACTAGCAGTGCCCAGGGAAAGCCTGGGACTGGAGGCCAGGCTACAGGCTCATTCCAGCTTGAGCCTGGTGCACAGAGCCTTCAGCTGGGACTTGCCGGGGGAATGCTCAGCACAGTGGCTTTGGCCTGCCATCCACGTTCCTCACTCGGGCCCTTCTGCCTGTTAGACCCACACTCCCTAGAAGTGTGTTCCTGAGGCAGTTGGACAGTTGGGGAAGTGGAGGCTCTCCCAGCATGGGAGGTCTGCCCAGAACATTGCTCTGTGTCCAAAGAGGATTCCCTGCACCTCAGGCACTGGGGAGAGATTTTGTGCACACAGGAGAGCCTTGGCACATGCAGTGTTTCCCCACGGAAAGCAGTGTGAGAAGGAGCCCCTGCCAGGGAAGCATGGCCCTCTGCCACAGAAGCCCTCCATGCCACAGGCTGTCATGGACTCGGCTATAGGCCTTTGTGGCTGGAGAGACGGCAGCTCCTCTGGAGGCTCTGGGTCAGTGTGCACTCCCCTTCGAGGAAACGAGGTGTGTGGGAAGATTCCCTGCCCAAGAATGGCAAGCAGCCTGCTCCTTCCAATGAGATGCACGTGTGGTGTGAGAGGCTTGGCAGCAGAGAAGAAGCAAGAGGGGCAGCCAGAGGGGCAGCCAGAGAGGGGATGTGCACGCAGCTTGAAGGCCCCAGATCTCCTACATCCCAACCAGGGCATGCCGGCTCTGCCCAGCAGGCCCCATTCACAGGAGGGCACCCAGCTTCAGGATCTGCCCTTTCCCAGCCCTGAAACCACACACAGGCCCCACGCTGAGCCCTGCCAAGGGGGAAGTTTGCTTCCCGCCTGGGCCGAATGGCACGACTGGGTTAGGGCAGAGAAGGCCCTGGGAGGCCTTCAGGGTGCTGCCACAGCATAGCAGTGCTCAGGCAAAGGCACTCTGCTTTCTGTAGGCTGGACGCACACTGGAGTTTCTGCTTGAGGCAGAGAGAGCTCAGCAGGGCGAGCCAGGGCTGAAGGCAAAGCAGAGAGTTTTTTGGTGGAGCGATGGCACCATCTGCTGGCTGCCAAGCATGGGAGCAGCCTCACTTCAAATGAGTTCCTGAGGCCATTTCCAAGCAGGAGGCACTCTGGCTGCACAAGCTCGAGAGCCCTGCTTAGGACTTCCCTCTGGCAACAGAGTGGGTGCCAAGGGCCTGTGGGTGGGAAGGGGCTCGGAAGGCACAGGGGAGCCTTTGGGCCCCCAGTGCTCTCCCATGGAAAACGCTGCAGGCCCCAGCATCCACGAACTCCTCCGAGGCTGGGCAGTGGGCAAGCTGTCCACAGCCGAAGGCTCCCTGCCAAGTGCTACAGGCCTTTCTGCATGGCTCAGCGGCAGCTTCCTTGCAGTCTGCTGGTCCAGGGGCGTGTGTGCCCTGGTCCAGAGTGCTGTAGGAGGAGCTCCTAGCAAGGGGAGAGCAAGCCCCTTGTTTCCTTGGCGGAGACTGGCCTGTGCACACAGAGGCCTGCCAGCAGTGAAGACAGTGCAGGCAGCGAGGGCGTGTGGCAGGCAGCAAAGAGGTGGCAGGAGTCCTGCTTGCAAGTGGGGTCATGCCTGTCTTGTGCTCAGGCCCCAGTGGCCACGTGCACACACATCCTCTGGACCCGCAGCTTCCCAGCAGTGCAAGACACACACAGGCAACACCCTGGGGCCTGCTCGCATGAACTGTGCTCTGTCGAGGTCCTGCTGGCTGGCAGTTTCCTAGGCCAGCACAGGCCCTAGGGAGGCCTGGCTGAGCCTGGGATGGGTCCCAAACTAGCAGTGCCCAGGGAAAGCCTGGGACTGGAGGCCAGGCTACAGGCTCATTCCAGCTGGAGCCTGGTGCACAGAGCCTTCAGCTGGGACTTGCTGGGGGAATGCTCAGCACAGTGGCTTTGGCCTGCCATCCACGTTCCTCACTCGGGCCCTTCTGCCTGTTAGACCCACACTCCCTAGAAGTGTGTTCCTGAGGCAGTTGGACAGTTGGGGAAGTGGAGGCTCTCCCCGCATGATAGGTCTGCCCAGAACATTGCTCTGTGTCCAAAGAGGATTCCCTGCACCTCAGGCACTGGGGAGAGATTTTGTGCACACAGGAGAGCCTTGGCACACGCAGTGTTTCCCCACGGAAAGCAGTGTGAGAAGGAGCCCCTGCCAGGGAAGCATGGCCCTCTGCCACAGAAGCCCTCCATGCCACAGGCTGTCATGGACTCGGCTACAGGCCTTTGTGGCTGGAGAGACGGCAGATCCTCTGGAGGCTCTGGGTCAGTGTGCACTCCCCTTCGAGGAAACGAGGCGTGTGGGAAGATTCCCTGCCCAAGAATGGCAAGCAGCCTGCTCCTTCCAATGAGACGCACGTGTGGTGTGAGAGGCTTGGCAGCAGAGAAGAAGCAAGAGGGGCAGCCAGAGGGGCAGCCAGAGAGGGGATGTGCACGCAGCTTGAAGGCCCCAGATCTCCTACATCCCAACCAGGGCATGCCGGCTCTGCCCAGCAGGCCCCATTCACAGGAGGGCACCCAGCTTCAGGATCTGCCCTTTCCCAGCCCTGAAACCACACACAGGCCCCACGCTGAGCCCTGCCAAGGGGGAACTTTGCTCCCCGCCTGGGCCGAATGGCACGACTGGGTTAGGGCAGAGAAGGCCCTGGGAGGCCTTCAGGGTGCTGCCACAGCATAGCAGTGCTCAGGCAAAGGCACTCTGCTTTCTGTAGGCTGGACGCACACTGGAGTTTCTGCTTGAGGCAGAGAGAGCTCAGCAGGGCGAGCCAGGGCTGAAGGCAAAGCAGAGAGTTTTTTGGTGGAGCGATGGCACCATCTGCTGGCTGCCAAGCATGGGAGCAGCCTCACTTCAAATGAGTTCCTGAGGCCATTTCCAAGCAGGAGGCACTCTGGCTGCACAAGCTCGAGAGCCCTGCTTAGGACTTCCCTCTGGCAACAGAGTGGGTGCCAAGGGCCTGTGGGTGGGAAGGGGCTCGGAAGGCACAGGGGAGCCTTTGGGCCCCCAGTGCTCTCCCATGAAAAACGCTGCAGGTCCCATCATCCATGAGCTCCTCCGAGGCTTGGCAGAGGGCAAGCTGTCCACAGCCGAAGGCTCCCTGCCAAGTGCTGCAGGCCTTTCTGCATGGCTCAGCGGCAGCTTCCTTGCAGTCTGCTGGTCCAGGGGCGTGTGTGCCCTGGTCCAGAGTGCTGTAGGAGGAGCTCCTAGCAAGGGGAGAGCAAGCCCCTTGTTTCCTTGGCGGAGACTGGCCTGTGCACACAGAGGCCTGCCAGCAGTGAAGACAGTGCAGGCAGCGAGGGCGTGTGGCAGGCAGCAAAGAGGTGGCAGGAGTCCTGCTTGCAAGAGGGGTCATGCCTGTCTTGTGCTCAGGCCCCAGTGGCCACGTGCACACACAGCCTCTGGACCCGCAGCTTCCCAGCAGTGCAAGACACACACAGGCAACACCCTGGGGCCTGCTCGCATGAACTGTGCTCTGTCGAGGTCCTGCTGGCTGGCAGTGGCCTAGGCCAGCACAGGCCCTAGGGAGGCCTGGCTGAGCCTGGGATGGGTCCCAAACTAGCAGTGCCCAGGGAAAGCCTGGGACTGGAGGCCAGGCTACAGGCTCATTCCAGCTTGAGCCTGGTGCACAGAGCCTTCAGCTGGGACTTGCCGGGGGAATGCTCAGCACAGTGGCTTTGGCCTGTCATCCACGTTCCTCACTCGGGCCCTTCTGCCTGTTAGACCCACACTCCCTAGAAGTGTGTTCCTGAGGCAGTTGGACAGTTGGGGAAGTGGAGGCTCTCCCAGCATGGGAGGTCTGCCCAGAACATTGCTCTGTGTCCAAAGAGGATTCCCTGCACCTCAGGCACTGGGGAGAGATTTTGTGCACACAGGAGAGCCTTGGCACATGCAGTGTTTCCCCACGGAAAGCAGTGTGAGAAGGAGCCCCTGCCAGGGAAGCATGGCCCTCTGCCACAGAAGCCCTCCATGCCACAGGCTGTCATGGACTCGGCTATAGGCCTTTGTGGCTGGAGAGACGGCAGCTCCTCTGGAGGCTCTGGGTCAGTGTGCACTCCCCTTCGAGGAAACGAGGCGTGTGGGAAGATTCCCTGCCCAAGAATGGCAAGCAGCCTGCTCCTTCCAATGAGACGCACGTGTGGTGTGAGAGGCTTGGCAGCAGAGAAGAAGCAAGAGGGGCAGCCAGAGGGGCAGCCAGAGAGGGGATGTGCACGCAGCTTGAAGGCCCCAGATCTCCTACATCCCAACCAGGGCATGCCGGCTCTGCCCAGCAGGCCCCATTCACAGGAGGGCACCCAGCTTCAGGATCTGCCCTTTCCCAGCCCTGAAACCACACACAGGCCCCACGCTGAGCCCTGCCAAGGGGGAAGTTTGCTTCCCGCCTGGGCCGAATGGCACGACTGGGTTAGGGCAGAGAAGGCCCTGGGAGGCCTTCAGGGTGCTGCCACAGCATAGCAGTGCTCAGGCAAAGGCACTCTGCTTTCTGTAGGCTGGACGCACACTGGAGTTTCTGCTTGAGGCAGAGAGAGCTCAGCAGGGCGAGCCAGGGCTGAAGGCAAAGCAGAGAGTTTTTTGGTGGAGCGATGGCACCATCTGCTGGCTGCCAAGCATGGGAGCAGCCTCACTTCAAATGAGTTCCTGAGGCCATTTCCAAGCAGGAGGCACTCTGGCTGCACAGGCTCGAGAGTCCTGCTTAGGGCTTCCCTCTGGCAACAGAGTGGGTGCCAAGGGCCTGTGGGTGGGAAGGGGCTCGGAAGGCACAGGGGAGCCTTTGGGCCCCCAGTGCTCTCCCATGAAAAACGCTGCAGGCCCCATCATCCATGAGCTCCTCCGAGGCTTGGCAGAGGGCAAGCTGTCCACAGCCGAAGGCTCCCTGCCAAGTGCTGCAGGCCTTTCTGCATGGCTCAGCGGCAGCTTCCTTGCAGTCTGCTGGTCCAGGGGCGTGTGTGCCCTGGTCCAGAGTGCTGTAGGAGGAGCTCCTAGCAAGGGGAGAGCAAGCCCCTTGTTTCCTTGGCGGAGACTGGCCTGTGCACACAGAGGCCTGCCAGCAGTGAAGACAGTGCAGGCAGCGAGGGCGTGTGGCAGGCAGCAAAGAGGTGGCAGGAGTCCTGCTTGCAAGAGGGGTCATGCCTGTCTTGTGCTCAGGCCCCAGTGGCCACGTGCACACACATCCTCTGGACCCGCAGCTTCCCAGCAGTGCAAGACACACACAGGCAACACCCTGGGGCCTGCTCGCATGAACTGTGCTCTGTCGAGGTCCTGCTGGCTGGCAGTGGCCTAGGCCAGCACAGGCCCTAGGGAGGCCTGGCTGAGCCTGGGATGGGTCCCAAACTAGCAGTGCCCAGGGAAAGCCTGGGACTGGAGGCCAGGCTACAGGCTCATTCCAGCTGGAGCCTGGTGCACAGAGCCTTCAGCTGGGACTTGCCGGGGGAATGCTCAGCACAGTGGCTTTGGCCTGCCATCCACGTTCCTCACTCGGGCCCTTCTGCCTGTTAGACCCACACTCCCTAGAAGTGTGTTCCTGAGGCAGTTGGACAGTTGGGGAAGTGGAGGCTCTCCCAGCATGGGAGGTCTGCCCAGAACATTGCTCTGTGTCCAAAGAGGATTCCCTGCACCTCAGGCACTGGGGAGAGATTTTGTGCACACAGGAGAGCCTTGGCACATGCAGTGTTTCCCCACGGAAAGCAGTGTGAGAAGGAGCCCCTGCCAGGGAAGCATGGCCCTCTGCCACAGAAGCCCTCCATGCCACAGGCTGTCATGGACTCGGCTATAGGCCTTTGTGGCTGGAGAGACGGCAGCTCCTCTGGAGGCTCTGGGTCAGTGTGCACTCCCCTTCGAGGAAACGAGGTGTGTGGGAAGATTCCCTGCCAAAGAATGGCAAGCAGCCTGCTCCTTCCAATGAGATGCACGTGTGGTGTGAGAGGCTTGGCAGCAGAGAAGAAGCAAGAGGGGCAGCCAGAGGGGCAGCCAGAGAGGGGATGTGCACGCAGCTTGAAGGCCCCAGATCTCCTACATCCCAACCAGGGCATGCCGGCTCTGCCCAGCAGGCCCCATTCACAGGAGGGCACCCAGCTTCAGGATCTGCCCTTTCCCAGCCCTGAAACCACACACAGGCCCCACGCTGAGCCCTGCCAAGGGGGAACTTTGCTCCCCGCATGGGCGGAAAGGCACGACTGGGTTAGGGCAGAGAAGGCCCTGGGAGGCCTTCAGGGTGCTGCCACAGCATAGCAGTGCTCAGGCAAAGGCACTCTGCTTTCTGTAGGCTGGACGCACACTGGAGTTTCTGCTTGAGGCAGAGAGAGCTCAGCAGGGCGAGCCAGGGCTGAAGGCAAAGCAGAGAGTTTTTTGGTGGAGCGATGGCACCATCTGCTGGCTGCCAAGCATGGGAGCAGCCTCACTTCAAATGAGTTCCTGAGGCCATTTCCAAGCAGGAGGCACTCTGGCTGTACAAGCTCGAGAGCCCTGCTTAGGACTTCCCTCTGGCAACAGAGTGGGTGCCAAGGGCCTGTGGGTGGGAAGGGGCTCGGAAGGCACAGGGGAGCCTTTGGGCCCCCAGTGCTCTCCCATGGAAAACGCTGCAGGCCCCAGCATCCACGAACTGCTCCGAGGCTGGGCAGTGGGCAAGCTGTCCACAGCCGAAGGCTCCCTGCCAAGTGCTACAGGCCTTTCTGCATGGCTCAGCGGCAGCTTCCTTGCAGTCTGCTGGTCCAGGGGCGTGTGTGCCCTGGTCCAGAGTGCTGTAGGAGGAGCTCCTAGCAAGGGGAGAGCAAGCCCCTTGTTTCCTTGGCGGAGACTGGCCTGTGCACACAGAGGCCTGCCAGCAGTGAAGACAGTGCAGGCAGCGAGGGCGTGTGGCAGGCAGCAAAGAGGTGGCAGGAGTCCTGCTTGCAAGTGGGGTCATGCCTGTCTTGTGCTCAGGCCCCAGTGGCCACGTGCACACACATCCTCTGGACCCGCAGCTTCCCAGCAGTGCAAGACACACACAGGCAACACCCTGGGGCCTGCTCGCATGAACTGTGCTCTGTCGAGGTCCTGCTGGCTGGCAGTTTCCTAGGCCAGCACAGGCCCTAGGGAGGCCTGGCTGAGCCTGGGATGGGTCCCAAACTAGCAGTGCCCAGGGAAAGCCTGGGACTGGAGGCCAGGCTACAGGCTCATTCCAGCTGGAGCCTGGTGCACAGAGCCTTCAGCTGGGACTTGCTGGGGGAATGCTCAGCACAGTGGCTTTGGCCTGCCATCCACGTTCCTCACTCGGGCCCTTCTGCCTGTTAGACCCACACTCCCTAGAAGTGTGTTCCTGAGGCAGTTGGACAGTTGGGGAAGTGGAGGCTCTCCCAGCATGATAGGTCTGCCCAGAACATTGCTCTGTGTCCAAAGAGGATTCCCTGCACCTCAGGCACTGGGGAGAGATTTTGTGCACACAGGAGAGCCTTGGCACACGCAGTGTTTCCCCACGGAAAGCAGTGTGAGAAGGAGCCCCTGCCAGGGAAGCATGGCCCTCTGCCACAGAAGCCCTCCATGCCACAGGCTGTCATGGTCTCGGCTATAGGCCTTTGTGGCTGGAGAGACGGCAGCTCCTCTGGAGGCTCTGGGTCAGTGTGCACTCCCCTTCGAGGAAACGAGGTGTGTGGGAAGATTCCCTGCCCAAGAATGGCAAGCAGCCTGCTCCTTCCAATGAGACGCACGTGTGGTGTGAGAGGCTTGGCAGCAGAGAAGAAGCAAGAGGGGCAGCCAGAGGGGCAGCCAGAGAGGGGATGTGCACGCAGCTTGAAGGCCCCAGATCTCCTACATCCCAACCAGGGCATGCCGGCTCTGCCCAGCAGGCCCCATTCACAGGAGGGCACCCAGCTTCAGGATCTGCCCTTTCCCAGCCCTGAAACCACACACAGGCCCCACGCTGAGCCCTGCCAAGGGGGAACTTTGCTCCCCGCCTGGGCCGAATGGCACGACTGGGTTAGGGCAGAGAAGGCCCTGGGAGGCCTTCAGGGTGCTGCCACAGCATAGCAGTGCTCAGGCAAAGGCACTCTGCTTTCTGTAGGCTGGACGCACACTGGAGTTTCTGCTTGAGGCAGAGAGAGCTCAGCAGGGCGAGCCAGGGCTGAAGGCAAAGCAGAGAGTTTTTTGGTGGAGCGATGGCACCATCTGCTGGCTGCCAAGCATGGGAGCAGCCTCACTTCAAATGAGTTCCTGAGGCCATTTCCAAGCAGGAGGCACTCTGGCTGCGCAAGCTCGAGAGCCCTGCTTAGGACTTCCCTCTGGCAACAGAGTGGGTGCCAAGGGCCTGTGGGTGGGAAGGGGCTCGGAAGCCACAGGGGAGCCTTTGGGCCCCCAGTGCTCTCCCATGGAAAACGCTGCAGGCCCCAGCATCCACGAACTCCTCCGAGGCTGGGCAGTGGGCAAGCTGTCCACAGCCGAAGGCTCCCTGCCAAGTGCTGCAGGCCTTTCTGCATGGCTCAGCGGCAGCTTCCTTGCAGGCTGCTGGTCCAGGGGCGTGTGTGCCCTGGTCCAGAGTGCTGTAGGAGGAGCTCCTAGCAAGGGGAGAGCAAGCCCCTTGTTTCCTTGGCGGAGACTGGCCTGTGCACACAGAGGCCTGCCAGCAGTGAAGACAGTGCAGGCAGCGAGGGCGTGTGGCAGGCAGCAAAGAGGTGGCAGGAGTCCTGCTTGCAAGTGGGGTCATGCCTGTCTTGTGCTCAGGCCCCAGTGGCCACGTGCACACACAGCCTCTGGACCCGCAGCTTCCCAGCAGTGCAAGACACACACAGGCAACACCCTGGGGCCTGCTCGCCTGAACTGTGCTCTGTCGAGGTCCTGCTGGCTGGCAGTGGCCTAGGCCAGCACAGGCCCTAGGGAGGCCTGGCTGAGCCTGGGATGGGTCCCAAACTAGCAGTGCCCAGGGAAAGCCTGGGACTGGAGGCCAGGCTACAGGCTCATTCCAGCTGGAGCCTGGTGCACAGAGCCTTCAGCTGGGACTTGCCGGGGGAATGCTCAGCACAGTGGCTTTGGCCTGCCATCCACGTTCCTCACTCGGGCCCTTCTGCCTGTTAGACCCACACTCCCTAGAAGTGTGTTCCTGAGGCAGTTGGACAGTTGGGGAAGTGGAGGCTCTCCCAGCATGGGAGGTCTGCCCAGAACATTGCTCTGTGTCCAAAGAGGATTCCCTGCACCTCAGGCACTGGGGAGAGATTTTGTGCACACAGGAGAGCCTTGGCACATGCAGTGTTTCCCCACGGAAAGCAGTGTGAGAAGGAGCCCCTGCCAGGGAAGCATGGCCCTCTGCCACAGAAGCCCTCCATGCCACAGGCTGTCATGGACTCGGCTATAGGCCTTTGTGGCTGGAGAGACGGCAGCTCCTCTGGAGGCTCTGGGTCAGTGTGCACTCCCCTTCGAGGAAACGAGGTGTGTGGGAAGATTCCCTGCCCAAGAATGGCAAGCAGCCTGCTCCTTCCAATGAGACGCACGTGTGGTGTGAGAGGCTTGGCAGCAGAGAAGAAGCAAGAGGGGCAGCCAGAGGGGCAGCCAGAGAGGGGATGTGCACGCAGCTTGAAGGCCCCAGATCTCCTACATCCCAACCAGGGCATGCCGGCTCTGCCCAGCAGGCCCCATTCACAGGAGGGCACCCAGCTTCAGGATCTGCCCTTTCCCAGCCCTGAAACCACACACAGGCCCCACACTGAGCCCTGCCAAGGGGGAACTTTGCTCCCCGCCTGGGCCGAATGGCACGACTGGGTTAGGGCAGAGAAGGCCCTGGGAGGCCTTCAGGGTGCTGCCACAGCATAGCAGTGCTCAGGCAAAGGCACTCTGCTTTCTGTAGGCTGGACGCACACTGGAGTTTCTGCTTGAGGCAGAGAGAGCTCAGCAGGGCGAGCCAGGGCTGAAGGCAAAGCAGAGAGTTTTTTGGTGGAGCGATGGCACCATCTGCTGGCTGCCAAGCATGGGAGCAGCCTCACTTCAAATGAGTTCCTGAGGCCATTTCCAAGCAGGAGGCACTCTGGCTGCACAAGCTCGAGAGCCCTGCTTAGGACTTCCCTCTGGCAACAGAGTGGGTGCCAAGGGCCTGTGGGTGGGAAGGGGCTCGGAAGCCACAGGGGAGCCTTTGGGCCCCCAGTGCTCTCCCATGGAAAACGCTGCAGGCCCCAGCATCCACGAACTCCTCCGAGGCTGGGCAGTGGGCAAGCTGTCCACAGCCGAAGGCTCCCTGCCAAGTGCTGCAGGCCTTTCTGCATGGCTCAGCGGCAGCTTCCTTGCAGGCTGCTGGTCCAGGGGCGTGTGTGCCCTGGTCCAGAGTGCTGTAGGAGGAGCTCCTAGCAAGGGGAGAGCAAGCCCCTTGTTTCCTTGGCGGAGACTGGCCTGTGCACACAGAGGCCTGCCAGCAGTGAAGACAGTGCAGGCAGCGAGGGCGTGTGGCAGGCAGCAAAGAGGTGGCAGGAGTCCTGCTTGCAAGTGGGGTCATGCCTGTCTTGTGCTCAGGCCCCAGTGGCCACGTTCACACACAGCCTCTGGACCCGCAGCTTCCCAGCAGTGCAAGACACACACAGGCAACACCCTGGGGCCTGCTCGCCTGAACTGTGCTCTGTCGAGGTCCTGCTGGCTGGCAGTTTCCTAGGCCAGCACAGGCCCTAGGGAGGCCTGGCTGAGCCTGGGATGGGTCCCAAACTAGCAGTGCCCAGGGAAAGCCTGGGACTGGAGGCCAGGCTACAGGCTCATTCCAGCTGGAGCCTGGTGCACAGAGCCTTCAGCTGGGACTTGCCGGGGGAATGCTCAGCACAGTGGCTTTGGCCTGCCATCCACGTTCCTCACTCGGGCCCTTCTGCTTGTTAGACCCACACTCCCTAGAAGTGTGTTCCTGAGGCAGTTGGACAGTTGGGGAAGTGGAGGCTCTCCCAGCATGGGAGGTCTGCCCAGAACATTGCTCTGTGTCCAAAGAGGATTCCCTGCACCTCAGGCACTGGGGAGAGATTTTGTGCACACAGGAGAGCCTTGGCACACGAAGTGTTTCCCCACGGAAAGCAGTGTGAGAAGGAGCCCCTGCCAGGGAAGCATGGCCCTCTGCCACAGAAGCCCTCCATGCCACAGGCTGTCATGGACTCGGCTATAGGCCTTTGTGGCTGGAGAGACGGCAGCTCCTCTGGAGGCTCTGGGTCAGTGTGCACTCCCCTTCGAGGAAACGAGGTGTGTGGGAAGATTCCCTGCCCAAGAATGGCAAGCAGCCTGCTCCTTCCAATGAGACGCACGTGTGGTGTGAGAGGCTTGGCAGCAGAGAAGAAGCAAGAGGGGCAGCCAGAGGGGCAGCCAGAGAGGGGATGTGCACGCAGCTTGAAGGCCCCAGATCTCCTACATCCCAACCAGGGCATGCCGGCTCTGCCCAGCAGGCCCCATTCACAGGAGGGCACCCAGCTTCAGGATCTGCCCTTTCCCAGCCCTGAAACCACACACAGGCCCCACACTGAGCCCTGCCAAGGGGGAACTTTGCTCCCCGCCTGGGCCGAATGGCACGACTGGGTTAGGGCAGAGAAGGCCCTGGGAGGCCTTCAGGGTGCTGCCACAGCATAGCAGTGCTCAGGCAAAGGCACTCTGCTTTCTGTAGGCTGGACGCACACTGGAGTTTCTGCTTGAGGCAGAGAGAGCTCAGCAGGGCGAGCCAGGGCTGAAGGCAAAGCAGAGAGTTTTTTGGTGGAGCGATGGCACCATCTGCTGGCTGCCAAGCATGGGAGCAGCCTCACTTCAAATGAGTTCCTGAGGCCATTTCCAAGCAGGAGGCACTCTGGCTGCACAAGCTCGAGAGCCCTGCTTAGGACTTCCCTCTGGCAACAGAGTGGGTGCCAAGGGCCTGTGGGTGGGAAGGGGCTCGGAAGGCACAGGGGAGCCTTTGGGCCCCCAGTGCTCTCCCATGGAAAACGCTGCAGGCCCCAGCATCCACGAACTCCTCCGAGGCTGGGCAGTGGGCAAGCTGTCCACAGCCGAAGGCTCCCTGCCAAGTGCTGCAGGCCTTTCTGCATGGCTCAGCGGCAGCTTCCTTGCAGGCTGCTGGTCCAGGGGCGTGTGTGCCCTGGTCCAGAGTGCTGTAGGAGGAGCTCCTAGCAAGGGGAGAGCAAGCCCCTTGTTTCCTTGGCGGAGACTGGCCTGTGCACACAGAGGCCTGCCAGCAGTGAAGACAGTGCAGGCAGCGAGGGCGTGTGGCAGGCAGCAAAGAGGTGGCAGGAGTCCTGCTTGCAAGTGGGGTCATGCCTGTCTTGTGCTCAGGCCCCAGTGGCCACGTTCACACACAGCCTCTGGACCCGCAGCTTCCCAGCAGTGCAAGACACACACAGGCAACACCCTGGGGCCTGCTCGCCTGAACTGTGCTCTGTCGAGGTCCTGCTGGCTGGCAGTTTCCTAGGCCAGCACAGGCCCTAGGGAGGCCTGGCTGAGCCTGGGATGGGTCCCAAACTAGCAGTGCCCAGGGAAAGCCTGGGACTGGAGGCCAGGCTACAGGCTCATTCCAGCTGGAGCCTGGTGCACAGAGCCTTCAGCTGGGACTTGCCGGGGGAATGCTCAGCACAGTGGCTTTGGCCTGCCATCCACGTTCCTCACTCGGGCCCTTCTGCCTGTTAGACCCACACTCCCTAGAAGTGTGTTCCTGAGGCAGTTGGACAGTTGGGGAAGTGGAGGCTCTCCCAGCATGGGAGGTCTGCCCAGAACATTGCTCTGTGTCCAAAGAGGATTCCCTGCACCTCAGGCACTGGGGAGAGATTTTGTGCACACAGGAGAGCCTTGGCACACGAAGTGTTTCCCCACGGAAAGCAGTGTGAGAAGGAGCCCCTGCCAGGGAAGCATGGCCCTCTGCCACAGAAGCCCTCCATGCCACAGGCTGTCATGGACTCGGCTACAGGCCTTTGTGGCTGGAGAGACGGCAGCTCCTCTGGAGGCTCTGGGTCAGTGTGCACTCCCCTTCGAGGAAACGAGGCGTGTGGGATGATTCCCTGCCCAAGAATGGCAAGCAGCCTGCTCCTTCCAATGAGATGCACGTGTGGTGTGAGAGGCTTGGCAGCAGAGAAGAAGCAAGAGGGGCAGCCAGAGGGGCAGCCAGAGAGGGGATGTGCACGCAGCTTGAAGGCCCCAGATCTCCTACATCCCAACCAGGGCATGCCGGCTCTGCCCAGCAGGCCCCATTCACAGGAGGGCACCCAGCTTCAGGATCTGCCCTTTCCCAGCCCTGAAACCACACACAGGCCCCACGCTGAGCCCTGCCAAGGGGGAACTTTGCTCCCCGCATGGGCCGAAAGGCACGACTGGGTTAGGGCAGTGAAGGCCCTGGGAGGTCTTCAGGGTGCTGCCACAGCATAGCAGTGCTCAGGCAAAGGCACTCTGCTTTCTGTAGGCTGGACGCACACTGGAGTTTCTGCTTGAGGCAGAGAGAGCTCAGCAGGGCGAGCCAGGGCTGAAGGCAAAGCAGAGAGTTTTCTGGTGGAGCGATTGCTGACAAGCATGGGAGCAGCCTCACTTCAAATGAGTTCCTGAGGCCATTTCCAAGCAGGAGGCACTCCGGCTGCACAGGCTCGAGAGTCCTGCTTAGGGCTTCCCTCTGGCAACAGAGTGGGTGCCAAGGGCCTGTGGGTGGGAAGGGGCTCGGAAGCCACAGGGGAGGCTTTGGGCCCCCAGTGCTCTCCGATGGAAAACGCTGCAGGCCCCAGCATCCAGGAACTCCTCCAAGGCTGGGCAGTGGGCAAGCTGTCCACAACCGAAGGCTCCCTGCCAAGTGCTGCAGGCCTTTCTGCATGGCTCAGCGGCAGCTTCCTTGCAGGCTGCTGGTCCAGGGGCGTGTGTGCCCTGGTCCAGAGTGCTGTAGGAGGAGCTCCTAGCAAGGGGAGAGCAAGCCCCTTGTTTCCTTGGCGGAGACTGGCCTGTGCACACAGAGGCCTGCCAGCAGTGAAGACAGTGCAGGCAGCGAGGGCGTGTGGCAGGCAGCAAAGAGGTGGCAGGAGTCCTGCTTGCAAGTGGGGTCATGCCTGTCTTGTGCTCAGGCCCCAGTGGCCACGTGCACACACAGCCTCTGGACCCGCAGCTTCCCAGCAGTGCAAGACACACACAGGCAACACCCTGGGGCCTGCTCGCCTGAACTGTGCTCTGTCGAGGTCCTGCTGGCTGGCAGTGGCCTAGGCCAGCACAGGCCCTAGGGAGGCCTGGCTGAGCCTGGGATGGGTCCCAAACTAGCAGTGCCCAGGGAAAGCCTGGGACTGGAGGCCAGGCTACAGGCTCATTCCAGCTGCAGCCTGGTGCACAGAGCCTTCAGCTGGGACTTGCCGGGGGAATGCTCAGCACAGTGGCTTTGGCCTGCCATCCACGTTCCTCACTCGGGCCCTTCTGCCTGTTAGACCCACACTCCCTAGAAGTGTGTTCCTGAGGCAGTTGGACAGTTGGGGAAGTGGAGGCTCTCCCAGCATGGGAGGTCTGCCCAGAACATTGCTCTGTGTCCAAAGAGGATTCCCTGCACCTCAGGCACTGGGGAGAGATTTTGTGCACACAGGAGAGCCTTGGCACATGCAGTGTTTCCCCACGGAAAGCAGTGTGAGAAGGAGCCCCTGCCAGGGAAGCATGGCCCTCTGCCACAGAAGCCCTCCATGCCACAGGCTGTCATGGACTCGGCTATAGGCCTTTGTGGCTGGAGAGACGGCAGCTCCTCTGGAGGCTCTGGGTCAGTGTGCACTCCCCTTCGAGGAAACGAGGTGTGTGGGAAGATTCCCTGCCCAAGAATGGCAAGCAGCCTGCTCCTTCCAATGAGACGCACGTGTGGTGTGAGAGGCTTGGCAGCAGAGAAGAAGCAAGAGGGGCAGCCAGAGGGGCAGCCAGAGAGGGGATGTGCACGCAGCTTGAAGGCCCCAGATCTCCTACATCCCAACCAGGGCATGCCGGCTCTGCCCAGCAGGCCCCATTCACAGGAGGGCACCCAGCTTCAGGATCTGCCCTTTCCCAGCCCTGAAACCACACACAGGCCCCACACTGAGCCCTGCCAAGGGGGAACTTTGCTCCCCGCCTGGGCCGAATGGCACGACTGGGTTAGGGCAGAGAAGGCCCTGGGAGGCCTTCAGGGTGCTGCCACAGCATAGCAGTGCTCAGGCAAAGGCACTCTGCTTTCTGTAGGCTGGACGCACACTGGAGTTTCTGCTTGAGGCAGAGAGAGCTCAGCAGGGCGAGCCAGGGCTGAAGGCAAAGCAGAGAGTTTTTTGGTGGAGCGATGGCACCATCTGCTGGCTGCCAAGCATGGGAGCAGCCTCACTTCAAATGAGTTCCTGAGGCCATTTCCAAGCAGGAGGCACTCTGGCTGCACAAGCTCGAGAGCCCTGCTTAGGACTTCCCTCTGGCAACAGAGTGGGTGCCAAGGGCCTGTGGGTGGGAAGGGGCTCGGAAGGCACAGGGGAGCCTTTGGGCCCCCAGTGCTCTCCCATGGAAAACGCTGCAGGCCCCAGCATCCACGAACTCCTCCGAGGCTGGGCAGTGGGCAAGCTGTCCACAGCCGAAGGCTCCCTGCCAAGTGCTGCAGGCCTTTCTGCATGGCTCAGCGGCAGCTTCCTTGCAGGCTGCTGGTCCAGGGGCGTGTGTGCCCTGGTCCAGAGTGCTGTAGGAGGAGCTCCTAGCAAGGGGAGAGCAAGCCCCTTGTTTCCTTGGCGGAGACTGGCCTGTGCACACAGAGGCCTGCCAGCAGTGAAGACAGTGCAGGCAGCGAGGGCGTGTGGCAGGCAGCAAAGAGGTGGCAGGAGTCCTGCTTGCAAGTGGGGTCATGCCTGTCTTGTGCTCAGGCCCCAGTGGCCACGTTCACACACAGCCTCTGGACCCGCAGCTTCCCAGCAGTGCAAGACACACACAGGCAACACCCTGGGGCCTGCTCGCCTGAACTGTGCTCTGTCGAGGTCCTGCTGGCTGGCAGTTTCCTAGGCCAGCACAGGCCCTAGGGAGGCCTGGCTGAGCCTGGGATGGGTCCCAAACTAGCAGTGCCCAGGGAAAGCCTGGGACTGGAGGCCAGGCTACAGGCTCATTCCAGCTGGAGCCTGGTGCACAGAGCCTTCAGCTGGGACTTGCCGGGGGAATGCTCAGCACAGTGGCTTTGGCCTGCCATCCACGTTCCTCACTCGGGCCCTTCTGCTTGTTAGACCCACACTCCCTAGAAGTGTGTTCCTGAGGCAGTTGGACAGTTGGGGAAGTGGAGGCTCTCCCAGCATGGGAGGTCTGCCCAGAACATTGCTCTGTGTCCAAAGAGGATTCCCTGCACCTCAGGCACTGGGGAGAGATTTTGTGCACACAGGAGAGCCTTGGCACACGAAGTGTTTCCCCACGGAAAGCAGTGTGAGAAGGAGCCCCTGCCAGGGAAGCATGGCCCTCTGCCACAGAAGCCCTCCATGCCACAGGCTGTCATGGACTCGGCTATAGGCCTTTGTGGCTGGAGAGACGGCAGCTCCTCTGGAGGCTCTGGGTCAGTGTGCACTCCCCTTCGAGGAAACGAGGTGTGTGGGAAGATTCCCTGCCCAAGAATGGCAAGCAGCCTGCTCCTTCCAATGAGACGCACGTGTGGTGTGAGAGGCTTGGCAGCAGAGAAGAAGCAAGAGGGGCAGCCAGAGGGGCAGCCAGAGAGGGGATGTGCACGCAGCTTGAAGGCCCCAGATCTCCTACATCCCAACCAGGGCATGCCGGCTCTGCCCAGCAGGCCCCATTCACAGGAGGGCACCCAGCTTCAGGATCTGCCCTTTCCCAGCCCTGAAACCACACACAGGCCCCACACTGAGCCCTGCCAAGGGGGAACTTTGCTCCCCGCCTGGGCCGAATGGCACGACTGGGTTAGGGCAGAGAAGGCCCTGGGAGGCCTTCAGGGTGCTGCCACAGCATAGCAGTGCTCAGGCAAAGGCACTCTGCTTTCTGTAGGCTGGACGCACACTGGAGTTTCTGCTTGAGGCAGAGAGAGCTCAGCAGGGCGAGCCAGGGCTGAAGGCAAAGCAGAGAGTTTTTTGGTGGAGCGATGGCACCATCTGCTGGCTGCCAAGCATGGGAGCAGCCTCACTTCAAATGAGTTCCTGAGGCCATTTCCAAGCAGGAGGCACTCTGGCTGCACAAGCTCGAGAGCCCTGCTTAGGACTTCCCTCTGGCAACAGAGTGGGTGCCAAGGGCCTGTGGGTGGGAAGGGGCTCGGAAGGCACAGGGGAGCCTTTGGGCCCCCAGTGCTCTCCCATGGAAAACGCTGCAGGCCCCAGCATCCACGAACTCCTCCGAGGCTGGGCAGTGGGCAAGCTGTCCACAGCCGAAGGCTCCCTGCCAAGTGCTGCAGGCCTTTCTGCATGGCTCAGCGGCAGCTTCCTTGCAGGCTGCTGGTCCAGGGGCGTGTGTGCCCTGGTCCAGAGTGCTGTAGGAGGAGCTCCTAGCAAGGGGAGAGCAAGCCCCTTGTTTCCTTGGCGGAGACTGGCCTGTGCACACAGAGGCCTGCCAGCAGTGAAGACAGTGCAGGCAGCGAGGGCGTGTGGCAGGCAGCAAAGAGGTGGCAGGAGTCCTGCTTGCAAGTGGGGTCATGCCTGTCTTGTGCTCAGGCCCCAGTGGCCACGTTCACACACAGCCTCTGGACCCGCAGCTTCCCAGCAGTGCAAGACACACACAGGCAACACCCTGGGGCCTGCTCGCCTGAACTGTGCTCTGTCGAGGTCCTGCTGGCTGGCAGTTTCCTAGGCCAGCACAGGCCCTAGGGAGGCCTGGCTGAGCCTGGGATGGGTCCCAAACTAGCAGTGCCCAGGGAAAGCCTGGGACTGGAGGCCAGGCTACAGGCTCATTCCAGCTGGAGCCTGGTGCACAGAGCCTTCAGCTGGGACTTGCCGGGGGAATGCTCAGCACAGTGGCTTTGGCCTGCCATCCACGTTCCTCACTCGGGCCCTTCTGCCTGTTAGACCCACACTCCCTAGAAGTGTGTTCCTGAGGCAGTTGGACAGTTGGGGAAGTGGAGGCTCTCCCAGCATGGGAGGTCTGCCCAGAACATTGCTCTGTGTCCAAAGAGGATTCCCTGCACCTCAGGCACTGGGGAGAGATTTTGTGCACACAGGAGAGCCTTGGCACACGAAGTGTTTCCCCACGGAAAGCAGTGTGAGAAGGAGCCCCTGCCAGGGAAGCATGGCCCTCTGCCACAGAAGCCCTCCATGCCACAGGCTGTCATGGACTCGGCTACAGGCCTTTGTGGCTGGAGAGACGGCAGCTCCTCTGGAGGCTCTGGGTCAGTGTGCACTCCCCTTCGAGGAAACGAGGCGTGTGGGATGATTCCCTGCCCAAGAATGGCAAGCAGCCTGCTCCTTCCAATGAGATGCACGTGTGGTGTGAGAGGCTTGGCAGCAGAGAAGAAGCAAGAGGGGCAGCCAGAGGGGCAGCCAGAGAGGGGATGTGCACGCAGCTTGAAGGCCCCAGATCTCCTACATCCCAACCAGGGCATGCCGGCTCTGCCCAGCAGGCCCCATTCACAGGAGGGCACCCAGCTTCAGGATCTGCCCTTTCCCAGCCCTGAAACCACACACAGGCCCCACGCTGAGCCCTGCCAAGGGGGAACTTTGCTCCCCGCATGGGCCGAAAGGCACGACTGGGTTAGGGCAGTGAAGGCCCTGGGAGGTCTTCAGGGTGCTGCCACAGCATAGCAGTGCTCAGGCAAAGGCACTCTGCTTTCTGTAGGCTGGACGCACACTGGAGTTTCTGCTTGAGGCAGAGAGAGCTCAGCAGGGCGAGCCAGGGCTGAAGGCAAAGCAGAGAGTTTTCTGGTGGAGCGATTGCTGACAAGCATGGGAGCAGCCTCACTTCAAATGAGTTCCTGAGGCCATTTCCAAGCAGGAGGCACTCCGGCTGCACAGGCTCGAGAGTCCTGCTTAGGGCTTCCCTCTGGCAACAGAGTGGGTGCCAAGGGCCTGTGGGTGGGAAGGGGCTCGGAAGCCACAGGGGAGGCTTTGGGCCCCCAGTGCTCTCCGATGGAAAACGCTGCAGGCCCCAGCATCCAGGAACTCCTCCAAGGCTGGGCAGTGGGCAAGCTGTCCACAACCGAATGCTCCCTGCCAAGTGCTGCAGGCCTTTCTGCATGGCTCAGCGGCAGCTTCCTTGCAGGCTGCTGGTCCAGGGGCGTGTGTGCCCTGGTCCAGAGTGCTGTAGGAGGAGCTCCTAGCAAGGGGAGAGCAAGCCCCTTGTTTCCTTGGCGGAGACTGGCCTGTGCACACAGAGGCCTGCCAGCAGTGAAGACAGTGCAGGCAGCGAGGGCGTGTGGCAGGCAGCAAAGAGGTGGCAGGAGTCCTGCTTGCAAGTGGGGTCATGCCTGTCTTGTGCTCAGGCCCCAGTGGCCACGTGCACACACAGCCTCTGGACCCGCAGCTTCCCAGCAGTGCAAGACACACACAGGCAACACCCTGGGGCCTGCTCGCCTGAACTGTGCTCTGTCGAGGTCCTGCTGGCTGGCAGTGGCCTAGGCCAGCACAGGCCCTAGGGAGGCCTGGCTGAGCCTGGGATGGGTCCCAAACTAGCAGTGCCCAGGGAAAGCCTGGGACTGGAGGCCAGGCTACAGGCTCATTCCAGCTGCAGCCTGGTGCACAGAGCCTTCAGCTGGGACTTGCCGGGGGAATGCTCAGCACAGTGGCTTTGGCCTGCCATCCACGTTCCTCACTCGGGCCCTTCTGCCTGTTAGACCCACACTCCCTAGAAGTGTGTTCCTGAGGCAGTTGGACAGTTGGGGAAGTGGAGGCTCTCCCAGCATGGGAGGTCTGCCCAGAACATTGCTCTGTGTCCAAAGAGGATTCCCTGCACCTCAGGCACTGGGGAGAGATTTTGTGCACACAGGAGAGCCTTGGCACATGCAGTGTTTCCCCACGGAAAGCAGTGTGAGAAGGAGCCCCTGCCAGGGAAGCATGGCCCTCTGCCACAGAAGCCCTCCATGCCACAGGCTGTCATGGACTCGGCTATAGGCCTTTGTGGCTGGAGAGACGGCAGCTCCTCTGGAGGCTCTGGGTCAGTGTGCACTCCCCTTCGAGGAAACGAGGTGTGTGGGAAGATTCCCTGCCCAAGAATGGCAAGCAGCCTGCTCCTTCCAATGAGACGCACGTGTGGTGTGAGAGGCTTGGCAGCAGAGAAGAAGCAAGAGGGGCAGCCAGAGGGGCAGCCAGAGAGGGGATGTGCACGCAGCTTGAAGGCCCCAGATCTCCTACATCCCAACCAGGGCATGCCGGCTCTGCCCAGCAGGCCCCATTCACAGGAGGGCACCCAGCTTCAGGATCTGCCCTTTCCCAGCCCTGAAACCACACACAGGCCCCACACTGAGCCCTGCCAAGGGGGAACTTTGCTCCCCGCCTGGGCCGAATGGCACGACTGGGTTAGGGCAGAGAAGGCCCTGGGAGGCCTTCAGGGTGCTGCCACAGCATAGCAGTGCTCAGGCAAAGGCACTCTGCTTTCTGTAGGCTGGACGCACACTGGAGTTTCTGCTTGAGGCAGAGAGAGCTCAGCAGGGCGAGCCAGGGCTGAAGGCAAAGCAGAGAGTTTTTTGGTGGAGCGATGGCACCATCTGCTGGCTGACAAGCATGGGAGCAGCCTCACTTCAAATGAGTTCCTGAGGCCATTTCCAAGCAGGAGGCACTCTGGCTGCACAAGCTCGAGAGCCCTGCTTAGGACTTCCCTCTGGCAACAGAGTGGGTGCCAAGGGCCTGTGGGTGGGAAGGGGCTCGGAAGGCACAGGGGAGCCTTTGGGCCCCCAGTGCTCTCCCATGGAAAACGCTGCAGGCCCCAGCATCCACGAACTCCTCCGAGGCTGGGCAGTGGGCAAGCTGTCCACAGCCGAAGGCTCCCTGCCAAGTGCTGCAGGCCTTTCTGCATGGCTCAGCGGCAGCTTCCTTGCAGGCTGCTGGTCCAGGGGCGTGTGTGCCCTGGTCCAGAGTGCTGTAGGAGGAGCTCCTAGCAAGGGGAGAGCAAGCCCCTTGTTTCCTTGGCGGAGACTGGCCTGTGCACACAGAGGCCTGCCAGCAGTGAAGACAGTGCAGGCAGCGAGGGCGTGTGGCAGGCAGCAAAGAGGTGGCAGGAGTCCTGCTTGCAAGTGGGGTCATGCCTGTCTTGTGCTCAGGCCCCAGTGGCCACGTTCACACACAGCCTCTGGACCCGCAGCTTCCCAGCAGTGCAAGACACACACAGGCAACACCCTGGGGCCTGCTCGCCTGAACTGTGCTCTGTCGAGGTCCTGCTGGCTGGCAGTTTCCTAGGCCAGCACAGGCCCTAGGGAGGCCTGGCTGAGCCTGGGATGGGTCCCAAACTAGCAGTGCCCAGGGAAAGCCTGGGACTGGAGGCCAGGCTACAGGCTCATTCCAGCTGGAGCCTGGTGCACAGAGCCTTCAGCTGGGACTTGCCGGGGGAATGCTCAGCACAGTGGCTTTGGCCTGCCATCCACGTTCCTCACTCGGGCCCTTCTGCTTGTTAGACCCACACTCCCTAGAAGTGTGTTCCTGAGGCAGTTGGACAGTTGGGGAAGTGGAGGCTCTCCCAGCATGGGAGGTCTGCCCAGAACATTGCTCTGTGTCCAAAGAGGATTCCCTGCACCTCAGGCACTGGGGAGAGATTTTGTGCACACAGGAGAGCCTTGGCACACGAAGTGTTTCCCCACGGAAAGCAGTGTGAGAAGGAGCCCCTGCCAGGGAAGCATGGCCCTCTGCCACAGAAGCCCTCCATGCCACAGGCTGTCATGGACTCGGCTATAGGCCTTTGTGGCTGGAGAGACGGCAGCTCCTCTGGAGGCTCTGGGTCAGTGTGCACTCCCCTTCGAGGAAACGAGGTGTGTGGGAAGATTCCCTGCCCAAGAATGGCAAGCAGCCTGCTCCTTCCAATGAGACGCACGTGTGGTGTGAGAGGCTTGGCAGCAGAGAAGAAGCAAGAGGGGCAGCCAGAGGGGCAGCCAGAGAGGGGATGTGCACGCAGCTTGAAGGCCCCAGATCTCCTACATCCCAACCAGGGCATGCCGGCTCTGCCCAGCAGGCCCCATTCACAGGAGGGCACCCAGCTTCAGGATCTGCCCTTTCCCAGCCCTGAAACCACACACAGGCCCCACACTGAGCCCTGCCAAGGGGGAACTTTGCTCCCCGCCTGGGCCGAATGGCACGACTGGGTTAGGGCAGAGAAGGCCCTGGGAGGCCTTCAGGGTGCTGCCACAGCATAGCAGTGCTCAGGCAAAGGCACTCTGCTTTCTGTAGGCTGGACGCACACTGGAGTTTCTGCTTGAGGCAGAGAGAGCTCAGCAGGGCGAGCCAGGGCTGAAGGCAAAGCAGAGAGTTTTTTGGTGGAGCGATGGCACCATCTGCTGGCTGCCAAGCATGGGAGCAGCCTCACTTCAAATGAGTTCCTGAGGCCATTTCCAAGCAGGAGGCACTCTGGCTGCACAAGCTCGAGAGCCCTGCTTAGGACTTCCCTCTGGCAACAGAGTGGGTGCCAAGGGCCTGTGGGTGGGAAGGGGCTCGGAAGGCACAGGGGAGCCTTTGGGCCCCCAGTGCTCTCCCATGGAAAACGCTGCAGGCCCCAGCATCCACGAACTCCTCCGAGGCTGGGCAGTGGGCAAGCTGTCCACAGCCGAAGGCTCCCTGCCAAGTGCTGCAGGCCTTTCTGCATGGCTCAGCGGCAGCTTCCTTGCAGGCTGCTGGTCCAGGGGCGTGTGTGCCCTGGTCCAGAGTGCTGTAGGAGGAGCTCCTAGCAAGGGGAGAGCAAGCCCCTTGTTTCCTTGGCGGAGACTGGCCTGTGCACACAGAGGCCTGCCAGCAGTGAAGACAGTGCAGGCAGCGAGGGCGTGTGGCAGGCAGCAAAGAGGTGGCAGGAGTCCTGCTTGCAAGTGGGGTCATGCCTGTCTTGTGCTCAGGCCCCAGTGGCCACGTTCACACACAGCCTCTGGACCCGCAGCTTCCCAGCAGTGCAAGACACACACAGGCAACACCCTGGGGCCTGCTCGCCTGAACTGTGCTCTGTCGAGGTCCTGCTGGCTGGCAGTTTCCTAGGCCAGCACAGGCCCTAGGGAGGCCTGGCTGAGCCTGGGATGGGTCCCAAACTAGCAGTGCCCAGGGAAAGCCTGGGACTGGAGGCCAGGCTACAGGCTCATTCCAGCTGGAGCCTGGTGCACAGAGCCTTCAGCTGGGACTTGCCGGGGGAATGCTCAGCACAGTGGCTTTGGCCTGCCATCCACGTTCCTCACTCGGGCCCTTCTGCCTGTTAGACCCACACTCCCTAGAAGTGTGTTCCTGAGGCAGTTGGACAGTTGGGGAAGTGGAGGCTCTCCCAGCATGGGAGGTCTGCCCAGAACATTGCTCTGTGTCCAAAGAGGATTCCCTGCACCTCAGGCACTGGGGAGAGATTTTGTGCACACAGGAGAGCCTTGGCACACGAAGTGTTTCCCCACGGAAAGCAGTGTGAGAAGGAGCCCCTGCCAGGGAAGCATGGCCCTCTGCCACAGAAGCCCTCCATGCCACAGGCTGTCATGGACTCGGCTACAGGCCTTTGTGGCTGGAGAGACGGCAGCTCCTCTGGAGGCTCTGGGTCAGTGTGCACTCCCCTTCGAGGAAACGAGGCGTGTGGGATGATTCCCTGCCCAAGAATGGCAAGCAGCCTGCTCCTTCCAATGAGATGCACGTGTGGTGTGAGAGGCTTGGCAGCAGAGAAGAAGCAAGAGGGGCAGCCAGAGGGGCAGCCAGAGAGGGGATGTGCACGCAGCTTGAAGGCCCCAGATCTCCTACATCCCAACCAGGGCATGCCGGCTCTGCCCAGCAGGCCCCATTCACAGGAGGGCACCCAGCTTCAGGATCTGCCCTTTCCCAGCCCTGAAACCACACACAGGCCCCACGCTGAGCCCTGCCAAGGGGGAACTTTGCTCCCCGCATGGGCCGAAAGGCACGACTGGGTTAGGGCAGTGAAGGCCCTGGGAGGTCTTCAGGGTGCTGCCACAGCATAGCAGTGCTCAGGCAAAGGCACTCTGCTTTCTGTAGGCTGGACGCACACTGGAGTTTCTGCTTGAGGCAGAGAGAGCTCAGCAGGGCGAGCCAGGGCTGAAGGCAAAGCAGAGAGTTTTCTGGTGGAGCGATTGCTGACAAGCATGGGAGCAGCCTCACTTCAAATGAGTTCCTGAGGCCATTTCCAAGCAGGAGGCACTCCGGCTGCACAGGCTCGAGAGTCCTGCTTAGGGCTTCCCTCTGGCAACAGAGTGGGTGCCAAGGGCCTGTGGGTGGGAAGGGGCTCGGAAGCCACAGGGGAGGCTTTGGGCCCCCAGTGCTCTCCGATGGAAAACGCTGCAGGCCCCAGCATCCAGGAACTCCTCCAAGGCTGGGCAGTGGGCAAGCTGTCCACAACCGAAGGCTCCCTGCCAAGTGCTGCAGGCCTTTCTGCATGGCTCAGCGGCAGCTTCCTTGCAGGCTGCTGGTCCAGGGGCGTGTGTGCCCTGGTCCAGAGTGCTGTAGGAGGAGCTCCTAGCAAGGGGAGAGCAAGCCCCTTGTTTCCTTGGCGGAGACTGGCCTGTGCACACAGAGGCCTGCCAGCAGTGAAGACAGTGCAGGCAGCGAGGGCGTGTGGCAGGCAGCAAAGAGGTGGCAGGAGTCCTGCTTGCAAGTGGGGTCATGCCTGTCTTGTGCTCAGGCCCCAGTGGCCACGTGCACACACAGCCTCTGGACCCGCAGCTTCCCAGCAGTGCAAGACACACACAGGCAACACCCTGGGGCCTGCTCGCCTGAACTGTGCTCTGTCGAGGTCCTGCTGGCTGGCAGTGGCCTAGGCCAGCACAGGCCCTAGGGAGGCCTGGCTGAGCCTGGGATGGGTCCCAAACTAGCAGTGCCCAGGGAAAGCCTGGGACTGGAGGCCAGGCTACAGGCTCATTCCAGCTGCAGCCTGGTGCACAGAGCCTTCAGCTGGGACTTGCCGGGGGAATGCTCAGCACAGTGGCTTTGGCCTGCCATCCACGTTCCTCACTCGGGCCCTTCTGCCTGTTAGACCCACACTCCCTAGAAGTGTGTTCCTGAGGCAGTTGGACAGTTGGGGAAGTGGAGGCTCTCCCAGCATGGGAGGTCTGCCCAGAACATTGCTCTGTGTCCAAAGAGGATTCCCTGCACCTCAGGCACTGGGGAGAGATTTTGTGCACACAGGAGAGCCTTGGCACATGCAGTGTTTCCCCACGGAAAGCAGTGTGAGAAGGAGCCCCTGCCAGGGAAGCATGGCCCTCTGCCACAGAAGCCCTCCATGCCACAGGCTGTCATGGACTCGGCTATAGGCCTTTGTGGCTGGAGAGACGGCAGCTCCTCTGGAGGCTCTGGGTCAGTGTGCACTCCCCTTCGAGGAAACGAGGTGTGTGGGAAGATTCCCTGCCCAAGAATGGCAAGCAGCCTGCTCCTTCCAATGAGACGCACGTGTGGTGTGAGAGGCTTGGCAGCAGAGAAGAAGCAAGAGGGGCAGCCAGAGGGGCAGCCAGAGAGGGGATGTGCACGCAGCTTGAAGGCCCCAGATCTCCTACATCCCAACCAGGGCATGCCGGCTCTGCCCAGCAGGCCCCATTCACAGGAGGGCACCCAGCTTCAGGATCTGCCCTTTCCCAGCCCTGAAACCACACACAGGCCCCACACTGAGCCCTGCCAAGGGGGAACTTTGCTCCCCGCCTGGGCCGAATGGCACGACTGGGTTAGGGCAGAGAAGGCCCTGGGAGGCCTTCAGGGTGCTGCCACAGCATAGCAGTGCTCAGGCAAAGGCACTCTGCTTTCTGTAGGCTGGACGCACACTGGAGTTTCTGCTTGAGGCAGAGAGAGCTCAGCAGGGCGAGCCAGGGCTGAAGGCAAAGCAGAGAGTTTTTTGGTGGAGCGATGGCACCATCTGCTGGCTGCCAAGCATGGGAGCAGCCTCACTTCAAATGAGTTCCTGAGGCCATTTCCAAGCAGGAGGCACTCTGGCTGCACAAGCTCGAGAGCCCTGCTTAGGACTTCCCTCTGGCAACAGAGTGGGTGCCAAGGGCCTGTGGGTGGGAAGGGGCTCGGAAGGCACAGGGGAGCCTTTGGGCCCCCAGTGCTCTCCCATGGAAAACGCTGCAGGCCCCAGCATCCACGAACTCCTCCGAGGCTGGGCAGTGCGCAAGCTGTCCACAGCCGAAGGCTCCCTGCCAAGTGCTGCAGGCCTTTCTGCATGGCTCAGCGGCAGCTTCCTTGCAGGCTGCTGGTCCAGGGGCGTGTGTGCCCTGGTCCAGAGTGCTGTAGGAGGAGCTCCTAGCAAGGGGAGAGCAAGCCCCTTGTTTCCTTGGCGGAGACTGGCCTGTGCACACAGAGGCCTGCCAGCAGTGAAGACAGTGCAGGCAGCGAGGGCGTGTGGCAGGCAGCAAAGAGGTGGCAGGAGTCCTGCTTGCAAGTGGGGTCATGCCTGTCTTGTGCTCAGGCCCCAGTGGCCACGTGCACACACAGCCTCTGGACCCGCAGCTTCCCAGCAGTGCAAGACACACACAGGCAACACCCTGGGGCCTGCTCGCATGAACTGTGCTCTGTCGAGGTCCTGCTGGCTGGCAGTTTCCTAGGCCAGCACAGGCCCTAGGGAGGCCTGGCTGAGCCTGGGATGGGTCCCAAACTAGCAGTGCCCAGGGAAAGCCTGGGACTGGAGGCCAGGCTACAGGCTCATTCCAGCTGGAGCCTGGTGCACAGAGCCTTCAGCTGGGACTTGCCGGGGGAATGCTCAGCACAGTGGCTTTGGCCTGCCATCCACGTTCCTCACTCGGGCCCTTCTGCCTGTTAGACCCACACTCCCTAGAAGTGTGTTCCTGAGGCAGTTGGACAGTTGGGGAAGTGGAGGCTCTCCCAGCATGGGAGGTCTGCCCAGAACATTGCTCTGTGTCCAAAGAGGATTCCCTGCACCTCAGGCACTGGGGAGAGATTTTGTGCACACAGGAGAGCCTTGGCACACGAAGTGTTTCCCCACGGAAAGCAGTGTGAGAAGGAGCCCCTGCCAGGGAAGCATGGCCCTCTGCCACAGAAGCCCTCCATGCCACAGGCTGTCATGGACTCGGCTACAGGCCTTTGTGGCTGGAGAGACGGCAGCTCCTCTGGAGGCTCTGGGTCAGTGTGCACTCCCCTTCGAGGAAACGAGGCGTGTGGGATGATTCCCTGCCCAAGAATGGCAAGCAGCCTGCTCCTTCCAATGAGATGCACGTGTGGTGTGAGAGGCTTGGCAGCAGAGAAGAAGCAAGAGGGGCAGCCAGAGGGGCAGCCAGAGAGGGGATGTGCACGCAGCTTGAAGGCCCCAGATCTCCTACATCCCAACCAGGGCATGCCGGCTCTGCCCAGCAGGCCCCATTCACAGGAGGGCACCCAGCTTCAGGATCTGCCCTTTCCCAGCCCTGAAACCACACACAGGCCCCACGCTGAGCCCTGCCAAGGGGGAACTTTGCTCCCCGCATGGGCCGAAAGGCACGACTGGGTTAGGGCAGTGAAGGCCCTGGGAGGTCTTCAGGGTGCTGCCACAGCATAGCAGTGCTCAGGCAAAGGCACTCTGCTTTCTGTAGGCTGGACGCACACTGGAGTTTCTGCTTGAGGCAGAGAGAGCTCAGCAGGGCGAGCCAGGGCTGAAGGCAAAGCAGAGAGTTTTCTGGTGGAGCGATTGCTGACAAGCATGGGAGCAGCCTCACTTCAAATGAGTTCCTGAGGCCATTTCCAAGCAGGAGGCACTCTGGCTGCACAAGCTCGAGAGCCCTGCTTAGGACTTCCCTCTGGCAACAGAGTGGGTGCCAAGGGCCTGTGGGTGGGAAGGGGCTCGGAAGCCACAGGGGAGCATTTGGGCCCCCAGTGCTCTCCCATGGAAAACGCTGCAGGCCCCAGCATCCACGAACTCCTCCGAGGCTGGGCAGTGGGCAAGCTGTCCACAGCCGAAGGCTCCCTGCCAAGTGCTGCAGGCCTTTCTGCATGGCTCAGCGGCAGCTTCCTTGCAGGCTGCTGGTCCAGGGGCGTGTGTGCCCTGGTCCAGAGTGCTGTAGGAGGAGCTCCTAGCAAGGGGAGAGCAAGCCCCTTGTTTCCTTGGCGGAGACTGGCCTGTGCACACAGAGGCCTGCCAGCAGTGAAGACAGTGCAGGCAGCGAGGGCGTGTGGCAGGCAGCAAAGAGGTGGCAGGAGTCCTGCTTGCAAGTGGGGTCATGCCTGTCTTGTGCTCAGGCCCCAGTGGCCACGTGCACACACAGCCTCTGGACCCGCAGCTTCCCAGCAGTGCAAGACACACACAGGCAACACCCTGGGGCCTGCTCGCCTGAACTGTGCTCTGTCGAGGTCCTGCTGGCTGGCAGTTTCCTAGGCCAGCACAGGCCCTAGGGAGGCCTGGCTGAGCCTGGGATGGGTCCCAAACTAGCAGTGCCCAGGGAAAGCCTGGGACTGGAGGCCAGGCTACAGGCTCATTCCAGCTGGAGCCTGGTGCACAGAGCCTTCAGCTGGGACTTGCCGGGCGAATGCTCAGCACAGTGGCTTTGGCCTGCCATCCACGTTCCTCACTCGGGCCCTTCTGCCTGTTAGACCCACACTCCCTAGAAGTGTGTTCCTGAGGCAGTTGGACAGTTGGGGAAGTGGAGGCTCTCCCAGCATGGGAGGTCTGCCCAGAACATTGCTCTGTGTCCAAAGAGGATTCCCTGCACCTCAGGCACTGGGGAGAGATTTTGTGCACACAGGAGAGCCTTGGCACATGCAGTGTTTCCCCACGGAAAGCAGTGTGAGAAGGAGCCCCTGCCAGGGAAGCATGGCCCTCTGCCACAGAAGCCCTCCATGCCACAGGCTGTCATGGACTCGGCTATAGGCCTTTGTGGCTGGAGAGACGGCAGCTCCTCTGGAGGCTCTGGGTCAGTGTGCACTCCCCTTCGAGGAAACGAGGTGTGTGGGAAGATTCCCTGCCCAAGAATGGCAAGCAGCCTGCTCCTTCCAATGAGACGCACGTGTGGTGTGAGAGGCTTGGCAGCAGAGAAGAAGCAAGAGGGGCAGCCAGAGGGGCAGCCAGAGAGGGGATGTGCACGCAGCTTGAAGGCCCCAGATCTCCTACATCCCAACCAGGGCATGCCGGCTCTGCCCAGCAGGCCCCATTCACAGGAGGGCACCCAGCTTCAGGATCTGCCCTTTCCCAGCCCTGAAACCACACACAGGCCCCACGCTGAGCCCTGCCAAGGGGGAACTTTGCTCCCCGCATGGGCCGAATGGCACGACTGGGTTAGGGCAGAGAAGGCCCTGGGAGGCCTTCAGGGTGCTGCCACAGCATAGCAGTGCTCAGGCAAAGGCACTCTGCTTTCTGTAGGCTGGACGCACACTGGAGTTTCTGCTTGAGGCAGAGAGAGCTCAGCAGGGCGAGCCAGGGCTGAAGGCAAAGCAGAGAGTTTTTTGGTGGAGCGATGGCACCATCTGCTGGCTGACAAGCATGGGAGCAGCCTCACTTCAAATGAGTTCCTGAGGCCATTTCCAAGCAGGAGGCACTCTGGCTGCACAAGCTCGAGAGCCCTGCTTAGGACTTCCCTCTGGCAACAGAGTGGGTGCCAAGGGCCTGTGGGTGGGAAGGGGCTCGGAAGGCACAGGGGAGCCTTTGGGCCCCCAGTGCTCTCCCATGGAAAACGCTGCAGGCCCCAGCATCCACGAACTCCTCCGAGGCTGGGCAGTGGGCAAGCTGTCCACAGCCGAAGGCTCCCTGCCAAGTGCTGCAGGCCTTTCTGCATGGCTCAGCGGCAGCTTCCTTGCAGGCTGCTGGTCCAGGGGCGTGTGTGCCCTGGTCCAGAGTGCTGTAGGAGGAGCTCCTAGCAAGGGGAGAGCAAGCCCCTTGTTTCCTTGGCGGAGACTGGCCTGTGCACACAGAGGCCTGCCAGCAGTGAAGACAGTGCAGGCAGCGAGGGCGTGTGGCAGGCAGCAAAGAGGTGGCAGGAGTCCTGCTTGCAAGTGGGGTCATGCCTGTCTTGTGCTCAGGCCCCAGTGGCCACGTTCACACACAGCCTCTGGACCCGCAGCTTCCCAGCAGTGCAAGACACACACAGGCAACACCCTGGGGCCTGCTCGCCTGAACTGTGCTCTGTCGAGGTCCTGCTGGCTGGCAGTTTCCTAGGCCAGCACAGGCCCTAGGGAGGCCTGGCTGAGCCTGGGATGGGTCCCAAACTAGCAGTGCCCAGGGAAAGCCTGGGACTGGAGGCCAGGCTACAGGCTCATTCCAGCTGGAGCCTGGTGCACAGAGCCTTCAGCTGGGACTTGCCGGGGGAATGCTCAGCACAGTGGCTTTGGCCTGCCATCCACGTTCCTCACTCGGGCCCTTCTGCCTGTTAGACCCACACTCCCTAGAAGTGTGTTCCTGAGGCAGTTGGACAGTTGGGGAAGTGGAGGCTCTCCCAGCATGGGAGGTCTGCCCAGAACATTGCTCTGTGTCCAAAGAGGATTCCCTGCACCTCAGGCACTGGGGAGAGATTTTGTGCACACAGGAGAGCCTTGGCACACGAAGTGTTTCCCCACGGAAAGCAGTGTGAGAAGGAGCCCCTGCCAGGGAAGCATGGCCCTCTGCCACAGAAGCCCTCCATGCCACAGGCTGTCATGGACTCGGCTACAGGCCTTTGTGGCTGGAGAGACGGCAGCTCCTCTGGAGGCTCTGGGTCAGTGTGCACTCCCCTTCGAGGAAACGAGGCGTGTGGGATGATTCCCTGCCCAAGAATGGCAAGCAGCCTGCTCCTTCCAATGAGATGCACGTGTGGTGTGAGAGGCTTGGCAGCAGAGAAGAAGCAAGAGGGGCAGCCAGAGGGGCAGCCAGAGAGGGGATGTGCACGCAGCTTGAAGGCCCCAGATCTCCTACATCCCAACCAGGGCATGCCGGCTCTGCCCAGCAGGCCCCATTCACAGGAGGGCACCCAGCTTCAGGATCTGCCCTTTCCCAGCCCTGAAACCACACACAGGCCCCACGCTGAGCCCTGCCAAGGGGGAACTTTGCTCCCCGCATGGGCCGAAAGGCACGACTGGGTTAGGGCAGTGAAGGCCCTGGGAGGCCTTCAGGGTGCTACCACAGCATAGCAGTGCTCAGGCAAAGGCACTCTGCTTTCTGTAGGCTGGACGCACACTGGAGTTTCTGCTTGAGGCAGAGAGAGCTCAGCAGGGCGAGCCAGGGCTGAAGGCAAAGCAGAGAGTTTTCTGGTGGAGCGATTGCTGACAAGCATGGGAGCAGCCTCACTTCAAATGAGTTCCTGAGGCCATTTCCAAGCAGGAGGCACTCTGGCTACACAAGCTCGAGAGCCCTGCTTAGGACTTCCCTCTGGCAACAGAGTGGGTGCCAAGGGCCTGTGGGTGGGAAGGGGCTCGGAAGCCACAGGGGAGCATTTGGGCCCCCAGTGCTCTCCCATGGAAAACGCTGCAGGCCCCAGCATCCACGAACTCCTCCGAGGCTGGGCAGTGGGCAAGCTGTCCACAGCCGAAGGCTCCCTGCCAAGTGCTGCAGGCCTTTCTGCATGGCTCAGCGGCAGCTTCCTTGCAGGCTGCTGGTCCAGGGGCGTGTGTGCCCTGGTCCAGAGTGCTGTAGGAGGAGCTCCTAGCAAGGGGAGAGCAAGCCCCTTGTTTCCTTGGCGGAGACTGGCCTGTGCACACAGAGGCCTGCCAGCAGTGAAGACAGTGCAGGCAGCGAGGGCGTGTGGCAGGCAGCAAAGAGGTGGCAGGAGTCCTGCTTGCAAGTGGGGTCATGCCTGTCTTGTGCTCAGGCCCCAGTGGCCACGTTCACACACAGCCTCTGGACCCGCAGCTTCCCAGCAGTGCAAGACACACACAGGCAACACCCTGGGGCCTGCTCGCCTGAACTGTGCTCTGTCGAGGTCCTGCTGGCTGGCAGTTTCCTAGGCCAGCACAGGCCCTAGGGAGGCCTGGCTGAGCCTGGGATGGGTCCCAAACTAGCAGTGCCCAGGGAAAGCCTGGGACTGGAGGCCAGGCTACAGGCTCATTCCAGCTTGAGCCTGGTGCACAGAGCCTTCAGCTGGGACTTGCCGGGGGAATGCTCAGCACAGTGGCTTTGGCCTGCCATCCACGTTCCTCACTCGGGCCCTTCTGCCTGTTAGACCCACACTCCCTAGAAGTGTGTTCCTGAGGCAGTTGGACAGTTGGGGAAGTGGAGGCTCTCCCAGCATGGGAGGTCTGCCCAGAACATTGCTCTGTGTCCAAAGAGGATTCCCTGCACCTCAGGCACTGGGGAGAGATTTTGTGCACACAGGAGAGCCTTGGCACACGAAGTGTTTCCCCACGGAAAGCAGTGTGAGAAGGAGCCCCTGCCAGGGAAGCATGGCCCTCTGCCACAGAAGCCCTCCATGCCCCAGGCTGTCATGGACTCGGCTACAGGCCTTTGTGGCTGGAGAGACGGCAGCTCCTCTGGAGGCTCTGGGTCAGTGTGCACTCCCCTTCGAGGAAACGAGGCGTGTGGGATGATTCCCTGCCCAAGAATGGCAAGCAGCCTGCTCCTTCCAATGAGATGCACGTGTGGTGTGAGAGGCTTGGCAGCAGAGAAGAAGCAAGAGGGGCAGCCAGAGAGGCAGCCAGAGAGGGGATGTGCACGCAGCTTGAAGGCCCCAGATCTCCTACATCCCAACCAGGGCATGCCGGCTCTGCCCAGCAGGCCCCATTCACAGGAGGGCACCCAGCTTCAGGATCTGCCCTTTCCCAGCCCTGAAACCACACACAGGCCCCACGCTGAGCCCTGCCAAGGGGGAACTTTGCTCCCCGCATGGGCCGAAATGCACGACTGGGTTAGGGCAGTGAAGGCCCTGGGAGGCCTTCAGGGTGCTGCCACAGCATAGCAGTGCTCAGGCAAAGGCACTCTGCTTTCTGTAGGCTGGACGCACACTGGAGTTTCTGCTTGAGGCAGAGAGAGCTCAGCAGGGCGAGCCAGGGCTGAAGGCAAAGCAGAGAGTTTTCTGGTGGAGCGATTGCTGACAAGCATGGGAGCAGCCTCACTTCAAATGAGTTCCTGAGGCCATTTCCAAGCAGGAGGCACTCTGGCTGCACAAGCTCGAGAGCCCTGCTTAGGACTTCCCTCTGGCAACAGAGTGGGTGCCAAGGGCCTGTGGGTGGGAAGGGGCTCGGAAGCCACAGGGGAGCCTTTGGGCCCCCAGTGCTCTCCCATGGAAAACGCTGCAGGCCCCAGCATCCACGAACTCCTCCGAGGCTGGGCAGTGGGCAAGCTGTCCACAGCCGAAGGCTCCCTGCCAAGTGCTGCAGGCCTTTCTGCATGGCTCAGCGGCAGCTTCCTTGCAGGCTGCTGGTCCAGGGGCGTGTGTGCCCTGGTCCAGAGTGCTGTAGGAGGAGCTCCTAGCAAGGGGAGAGCAAGCCCCTTGTTTCCTTGGCGGAGACTGGCCTGTGCACACAGAGGCCTGCCAGCAGTGAAGACAGTGCAGGCAGCGAGGGCGTGTGGCAGGCAGCAAAGAGGTGGCAGGAGTCCTGCTTGCAAGTGGGGTCATGCCTGTCTTGTGCTCAGGCCCCAGTGGCCACGTTCACACACAGCCTCTGGACCCGCAGCTTCCCAGCAGTGCAAGACACACACAGGCAACACCCTGGGGCCTGCTCGCCTGAACTGTGCTCTGTCGAGGTCCTGCTGGCTGGCAGTTTCCTAGGCCAGCACAGGCCCTAGGGAGGCCTGGCTGAGCCTGGGATGGGTCCCAAACTAGCAGTGCCCAGGGAAAGCCTGGGACTGGAGGCCAGGCTACAGGCTCATTCCAGCTGGAGCCTGGTGCACAGAGCCTTCAGCTGGGACTTGCCGGGGGAATGCTCAGCACAGTGGCTTTGGCCTGCCATCCACGTTCCTCACTCGGGCCCTTCTGCCTGTTAGACCCACACTCCCTAGAAGTGTGTTCCTGAGGCAGTTGGACAGTTGGGGAAGTGGAGGCTCTCCCAGCATGGGAGGTCTGCCCAGAACATTGCTCTGTGTCCAAAGAGGATTCCCTGCACCTCAGGCACTGGGGAGAGATTTTGTGCACACAGGAGAGCCTTGGCACATGCAGTGTTTCCCCACGGAAAGCAGTGTGAGAAGGAGCCCCTGCCAGGGAAGCATGGCCCTCTGCCACAGAAGCCCTCCATGCCACAGGCTGTCATGGACTCGGCTATAGGCCTTTGTGGCTGGAGAGACGGCAGCTCCTCTGGAGGCTCTGGGTCAGTGTGCACTCCCCTTCGAGGAAACGAGGTGTGTGGGAAGATTCCCTGCCCAAGAATGGCAAGCAGCCTGCTCCTTCCAATGAGACGCACGTGTGGTGTGAGAGGCTTGGCAGCAGAGAAGAAGCAAGAGGGGCAGCCAGAGGGGCAGCCAGAGAGGGGATGTGCACGCAGCTTGAAGGCCCCAGATCTCCTACATCCCAACCAGGGCATGCCGGCTCTGCCCAGCAGGCCCCATTCACAGGAGGGCACCCAGCTTCAGGATCTGCCCTTTCCCAGCCCTGAAACCACACACAGGCCCCACGCTGAGCCCTGCCAAGGGGGAACTTTGCTCCCCGCCTGGGCCGAATGGCACGACTGGGTTAGGGCAGAGAAGGCCCTGGGAGGCCTTCAGGGTGCTGCCACAGCATAGCAGTGCTCAGGCAAAGGCACTCTGCTTTCTGTAGGCTGGACGCACACTGGAGTTTCTGCTTGAGGCAGAGAGAGCTCAGCAGGGCGAGCCAGGGCTGAAGGCAAAGCAGAGAGTTTTCTGGTGGAGCGATTGCTGACAAGCATGGGAGCAGCCTCACTTCAAATGAGTTCCTGAGGCCATTTCCAAGCAGGAGGCACTCTGGCTGCACAAGCTCGAGAGCCCTGCTTAGGACTTCCCTCTGGCAACAGAGTGGGTGCCAAGGGCCTGTGGGTGGGAAGGGGCTCGGAAGCCACAGGGGAGCATTTGGGCCCCCAGTGCTCTCCCATGGAAAACGCTGCAGGCCCCAGCATCCACGAACTCCTCCGAGGCTGGGCAGTGGGCAAGCTGTCCACAGCCGAAGGCTCCCTGCCAAGTGCTGCAGGCCTTTCTGCATGGCTCAGCGGCAGCTTCCTTGCAGGCTGCTGGTCCAGGGGCGTGTGTGCCCTGGTCCAGAGTGCTGTAGGAGGAGCTCCTAGCAAGGGGAGAGCAAGCCCCTTGTTTCCTTGGCGGAGACTGGCCTGTGCACACAGAGGCCTGCCAGCAGTGAAGACAGTGCAGGCAGCGAGGGCGTGTGGCAGGCAGCAAAGAGGTGGCAGGAGTCCTGCTTGCAAGTGGGGTCATGCCTGTCTTGTGCTCAGGCCCCAGTGGCCACGTTCACACACAGCCTCTGGACCCGCAGCTTCCCAGCAGTGCAAGACACACACAGGCAACACCCTGGGGCCTGCTCGCCTGAACTGTGCTCTGTCGAGGTCCTGCTGGCTGGCAGTTTCCTAGGCCAGCACAGGCCCTAGGGAGGCCTGGCTGAGCCTGGGATGGGTCCCAAACTAGCAGTGCCCAGGGAAAGCCTGGGACTGGAGGCCAGGCTACAGGCTCATTCCAGCTGGAGCCTGGTGCACAGAGCCTTCAGCTGGGACTTGCCGGGGGAATGCTCAGCACAGTGGCTTTGGCCTGCCATCCACGTTCCTCACTCGGGCCCTTCTGCCTGTTAGACCCACACTCCCTAGAAGTGTGTTCCTGAGGCAGTTGGACAGTTGGGGAAGTGGAGGCTCTCCCAGCATGGGAGGTCTGCCCAGAACATTGCTCTGTGTCCAAAGAGGATTCCCTGCACCTCAGGCACTGGGGAGAGATTTTGTGCACACAGGAGAGCCTTGGCACATGCAGTGTTTCCCCACGGAAAGCAGTGTGAGAAGGAGCCCCTGCCAGGGAAGCATGGCCCTCTGCCACAGAAGCCCTCCATGCCACAGGCTGTCATGGACTCGGCTATAGGCCTTTGTGGCTGGAGAGACGGCAGCTCCTCTGGAGGCTCTGGGTCAGTGTGCACTCCCCTTCGAGGAAACGAGGTGTGTGGGAAGATACCCTGCCCAAGAATGGCAAGCAGCCTGCTCCTTCCAATGAGATGCACGTGTGGTGTGAGAGGCTTGGCAGCAGAGAAGAAGCAAGAGGGGCAGCCAGAGGGGCAGCCAGAGAGGGGATGTGCACGCAGCTTGAAGGCCCCAGATCTCCTACATCCCAACCAGGGCATGCCGGCTCTGCCCAGCAGGCCCCATTCACAGGAGGGCACCCAGCTTCAGGATCTGCCCTTTCCCAGCCCTGAAACCACACACAGGCCCCACGCTGAGCCCTGCCAAGGGGGAACTTTGCTCCCCGCCTGGGCCGAATGGCACGACTGGGTTAGGGCAGAGAAGGCCCTGGGAGGCCTTCAGGGTGCTGCCACAGCATAGCAGTGCTCAGGCAAAGGCACTCTGCTTTCTGTAGGCTGGACGCACACTGGAGTTTCTGCTTGAGGCAGAGAGAGCTCAGCAGGGCGAGCCAGGGCTGAAGGCAAAGCAGAGAGTTTTTTGGTGGAGCGATGGCACCATCTGCTGGCTGCCAAGCATGGGAGCAGCCTCACTTCAAATGAGTTCCTGAGGCCATTTCCAAGCAGGAGGCACTCTGGCTGCACAAGCTCGAGAGCCCTGCTTAGGACTTCCCTCTGGCAACAGAGTGGGTGCCAAGGGCCTGTGGGTGGGAAGGGGCTCGGAAGGCACAGGGGAGCCTTTGGGCCCCCAGTGCTCTCCCATGGAAAACGCTGCAGGCCCCAGCATCCACGAACTCCTCCGAGGCTGGGCAGTGGGCAAGCTGTCCACAGCCGAAGGCTCCCTGCCAAGTGCTGCAGGCCTTTCTGCATGGCTCAGCGGCAGCTTCCTTGCAGGCTGCTGGTCCAGGGGCGTGTGTGCCCTGGTCCAGAGTGCTGTAGGAGGAGCTCCTAGCAAGGGGAGAGCAAGCCCCTTGTTTCCTTGGCGGAGACTGGCCTGTGCACACAGAGGCCTGCCAGCAGTGAAGACAGTGCAGGCAGCGAGGGCGTGTGGCAGGCAGCAAAGAGGTGGCAGGAGTCCTGCTTGCAAGTGGGGTCATGCCTGTCTTGTGCTCAGGCCCCAGTGGCCACGTTCACACACAGCCTCTGGACCCGCAGCTTCCCAGCAGTGCAAGACACACACAGGCAACACCCTGGGGCCTGCTCGCCTGAACTGTGCTCTGTCGAGGTCCTGCTGGCTGGCAGTTTCCTAGGCCAGCACAGGCCCTAGGGAGGCCTGGCTGAGCCTGGGATGGGTCCCAAACTAGCAGTGCCCAGGGAAAGCCTGGGACTGGAGGCCAGGCTACAGGCTCATTCCAGCTGGAGCCTGGTGCACAGAGCCTTCAGCTGGGACTTGCCGGGGGAATGCTCAGCACAGTGGCTTTGGCCTGCCATCCACGTTCCTCACTCGGGCCCTTCTGCCTGTTAGACCCACACTCCCTAGAAGTGTGTTCCTGAGGCAGTTGGACAGTTGGGGAAGTGGAGGCTCTCCCAGCATGGGAGGTCTGCCCAGAACATTGCTCTGTGTCCAAAGAGGATTCCCTGCACCTCAGGCACTGGGGAGAGATTTTGTGCACACAGGAGAGCCTTGGCACACGAAGTGTTTCCCCACGGAAAGCAGTGTGAGAAGGAGCCCCTGCCAGGGAAGCATGGCCCTCTGCCACAGAAGCCCTCCATGCCACAGGCTGTCATGGACTCGGCTACAGGCCTTTGTGGCTGGAGAGACGGCAGCTCCTCTGGAGGCTCTGGGTCAGTGTGCACTCCCCTTCGAGGAAACGAGGCGTGTGGGATGATTCCCTGCCCAAGAATGGCAAGCAGCCTGCTCCTTCCAATGAGATGCACGTGTGGTGTGAGAGGCTTGGCAGCAGAGAAGAAGCAAGAGGGGCAGCCAGAGGGGCAGCCAGAGAGGGGATGTGCACGCAGCTTGAAGGCCCCAGATCTCCTACATCCCAACCAGGGCATGCCGGCTCTGCCCAGCAGGCCCCATTCACAGGAGGGCACCCAGCTTCAGGATCTGCCCTTTCCCAGCCCTGAAACCACACACAGGCCCCACGCTGAGCCCTGCCAAGGGGGAACTTTGCTCCCCGCATGGGCCGAAAGGCACGACTGGGTTAGGGCAGTGAAGGCCCTGGGAGGTCTTCAGGGTGCTGCCACAGCATAGCAGTGCTCAGGCAAAGGCACTCTGCTTTCTGTAGGCTGGACGCACACTGGAGTTTCTGCTTGAGGCAGAGAGAGCTCAGCAGGGCGAGCCAGGGCTGAAGGCAAAGCAGAGAGTTTTCTGGTGGAGCGATTGCTGACAAGCATGGGAGCAGCCTCACTTCAAATGAGTTCCTGAGGCCATTTCCAAGCAGGAGGCACTCTGGCTGCACAAGCTCGAGAGCCCTGCTTAGGACTTCCCTCTGGCAACAGAGTGGGTGCCAAGGGCCTGTGGGTGGGAAGGGGCTCGGAAGCCACAGGGGAGCCTTTGGGCCCCCAGTGCTCTCCCATGGAAAACGCTGCAGGCCCCAGCATCCACGAACTCCTCCGAGGCTGGGCAGTGGGCAAGCTGTCCACAGCCGAAGGCTCCCTGCCAAGTGCTGCAGGCCTTTCTGCATGGCTCAGCGGCAGCTTCCTTGCAGGCTGCTGGTCCAGGGGCGTGTGTGCCCTGGTCCAGAGTGCTGTAGGAGGAGCTCCTAGCAAGGGGAGAGCAAGCCCCTTGTTTCCTTGGCGGAGACTGGCCTGTGCACACAGAGGCCTGCCAGCAGTGAAGACAGTGCAGGCAGCGAGGGCGTGTGGCAGGCAGCAAAGAGGTGGCAGGAGTCCTGCTTGCAAGTGGGGTCATGCCTGTCTTGTGCTCAGGCCCCAGTGGCCACGTTCACACACAGCCTCTGGACCCGCAGCTTCCCAGCAGTGCAAGACACACACAGGCAACACCCTGGGGCCTGCTCGCCTGAACTGTGCTCTGTCGAGGTCCTGCTGGCTGGCAGTTTCCTAGGCCAGCACAGGCCCTAGGGAGGCCTGGCTGAGCCTGGGATGGGTCCCAAACTAGCAGTGCCCAGGGAAAGCCTGGGACTGGAGGCCAGGCTACAGGCTCATTCCAGCTGGAGCCTGGTGCACAGAGCCTTCAGCTGGGACTTGCCGGGGGAATGCTCAGCACAGTGGCTTTGGCCTGCCATCCACGTTCCTCACTCGGGCCCTTCTGCCTGTTAGACCCACACTCCCTAGAAGTGTGTTCCTGAGGCAGTTGGACAGTTGGGGAAGTGGAGGCTCTCCCAGCATGGGAGGTCTGCCCAGAACATTGCTCTGTGTCCAAAGAGGATTCCCTGCACCTCAGGCACTGGGGAGAGATTTTGTGCACACAGGAGAGCCTTGGCACATGCAGTGTTTCCCCACGGAAAGCAGTGTGAGAAGGAGCCCCTGCCAGGGAAGCATGGCCCTCTGCCACAGAAGCCCTCCATGCCACAGGCTGTCATGGACTCGGCTATAGGCCTTTGTGGCTGGAGAGACGGCAGCTCCTCTGGAGGCTCTGGGTCAGTGTGCACTCCCCTTCGAGGAAACGAGGTGTGTGGGAAGATTCCCTGCCCAAGAATGGCAAGCAGCCTGCTCCTTCCAATGAGACGCACGTGTGGTGTGAGAGGCTTGGCAGCAGAGAAGAAGCAAGAGGGGCAGCCAGAGGGGCAGCCAGAGAGGGGATGTGCACGCAGCTTGAAGGCCCCAGATCTCCTACATCCCAACCAGGGCATGCCGGCTCTGCCCAGCAGGCCCCATTCACAGGAGGGCACCCAGCTTCAGGATCTGCCCTTTCCCAGCCCTGAAACCACACACAGGCCCCACGCTGAGCCCTGCCAAGGGGGAACTTTGCTCCCCGCCTGGGCCGAATGGCACGACTGGGTTAGAGCAGAGAAGGCCCTGGGAGGCCTTCAGGGTGCTGCCACAGCATAGCAGTGCTCAGGCAAAGGCACTCTGCTTTCTGTAGGCTGGACGCACACTGGAGTTTCTGCTTGAGGCAGAGAGAGCTCAGCAGGGCGAGCCAGGGCTGAAGGCAAAGCAGAGAGTTTTTTGGTGGAGCGATGGCACCATCTGCTGGCTGCCAAGCATGGGAGCAGCCTCACTTCAAATGAGTTCCTGAGGCCATTTCCAAGCAGGAGGCACTCTGGCTGCACAAGCTCGAGAGCCCTGCTTAGGACTTCCCTCTGGCAACAGAGTGGGTGCCAAGGGCCTGTGGGTGGGAAGGGGCTCGGAAGGCACAGGGGAGCCTTTGGGCCCCCAGTGCTCTCCCATGGAAAACGCTGCAGGCCCCAGCATCCACGAACTCCTCCGAGGCTGGGCAGTGGGCAAGCTGTCCACAGCCGAAGGCTCCCTGCCAAGTGCTGCAGGCCTTTCTGCATGGCTCAGCGGCAGCTTCCTTGCAGGCTGCTGGTCCAGGGGCGTGTGTGCCCTGGTCCAGAGTGCTGTAGGAGGAGCTCCTAGCAAGGGGAGAGCAAGCCCCTTGTTTCCTTGGCGGAGACTGGCCTGTGCACACAGAGGCCTGCCAGCAGTGAAGACAGTGCAGGCAGCGAGGGCGTGTGGCAGGCAGCAAAGAGGTGGCAGGAGTCCTGCTTGCAAGTGGGGTCATGCCTGTCTTGTGCTCAGGCCCCAGTGGCCACGTTCACACACAGCCTCTGGACCCGCAGCTTCCCAGCAGTGCAAGACACACACAGGCAACACCCTGGGGCCTGCTCGCCTGAACTGTGCTCTGTCGAGGTCCTGCTGGCTGGCAGTTTCCTAGGCCAGCACAGGCCCTAGGGAGGCCTGGCTGAGCCTGGGATGGGTCCCAAACTAGCAGTGCCCAGGGAAAGCCTGGGACTGGAGGCCAGGCTACAGGCTCATTCCAGCTGGAGCCTGGTGCACAGAGCCTTCAGCTGGGACTTGCCGGGGGAATGCTCAGCACAGTGGCTTTGGCCTGCCATCCACGTTCCTCACTCGGGCCCTTCTGCCTGTTAGACCCACACTCCCTAGAAGTGTGTTCCTGAGGCAGTTGGACAGTTGGGGAAGTGGAGGCTCTCCCAGCATGGGAGGTCTGCCCAGAACATTGCTCTGTGTCCAAAGAGGATTCCCTGCACCTCAGGCACTGGGGAGAGATTTTGTGCACACAGGAGAGCCTTGGCACACGAAGTGTTTCCCCACGGAAAGCAGTGTGAGAAGGAGCCCCTGCCAGGGAAGCATGGCCCTCTGCCACAGAAGCCCTCCATGCCACAGGCTGTCATGGACTCGGCTACAGGCCTTTGTGGCTGGAGAGACGGCAGCTCCTCTGGAGGCTCTGGGTCAGTGTGCACTCCCCTTCGAGGAAACGAGGCGTGTGGGATGATTCCCTGCCCAAGAATGGCAAGCAGCCTGCTCCTTCCAATGAGATGCACGTGTGGTGTGAGAGGCTTGGCAGCAGAGAAGAAGCAAGAGGGGCAGCCAGAGGGGCAGCCAGAGAGGGGATGTGCACGCAGCTTGAAGGCCCCAGATCTCCTACATCCCAACCAGGGCATGCCGGCTCTGCCCAGCAGGCCCCATTCACAGGAGGGCACCCAGCTTCAGGATCTGCCCTTTCCCAGCCCTGAAACCACACACAGGCCCCACGCTGAGCCCTGCCAAGGGGGAACTTTGCTCCCCGCATGGGCCGAAAGGCACGACTGGGTTAGGGCAGTGAAGGCCCTGGGAGGTCTTCAGGGTGCTGCCACAGCATAGCAGTGCTCAGGCAAAGGCACTCTGCTTTCTGTAGGCTGGACGCACACTGGAGTTTCTGCTTGAGGCAGAGAGAGCTCAGCAGGGCGAGCCAGGGCTGAAGGCAAAGCAGAGAGTTTTCTGGTGGAGCGATTGCTGACAAGCATGGGAGCAGCCTCACTTCAAATGAGTTCCTGAGGCCATTTCCAAGCAGGAGGCACTCTGGCTGCACAAGCTCGAGAGCCCTGCTTAGGACTTCCCTCTGGCAACAGAGTGGGTGCCAAGGGCCTGTGGGTGGGAAGGGGCTCGGAAGCCACAGGGGAGCATTTGGGCCCCCAGTGCTCTCCCATGGAAAACGCTGCAGGCCCCAGCATCCACGAACTCCTCCGAGGCTGGGCAGTGGGCAAGCTGTCCACAGCCGAAGGCTCCCTGCCAAGTGCTGCAGGCCTTTCTGCATGGCTCAGCGGCAGCTTCCTTGCAGGCTGCTGGTCCAGGGGCGTGTGTGCCCTGGTCCAGAGTGCTGTAGGAGGAGCTCCTAGCAAGGGGAGAGCAAGCCCCTTGTTTCCTTGGCGGAGACTGGCCTGTGCACACAGAGGCCTGCCAGCAGTGAAGACAGTGCAGGCAGCGAGGGCGTGTGGCAGGCAGCAAAGAGGTGGCAGGAGTCCTGCTTGCAAGTGGGGTCATGCCTGTCTTGTGCTCAGGCCCCAGTGGCCACGTTCACACACAGCCTCTGGACCCGCAGCTTCCCAGCAGTGCAAGACACACACAGGCAACACCCTGGGGCCTGCTCGCCTGAACTGTGCTCTGTCGAGGTCCTGCTGGCTGGCAGTTTCCTAGGCCAGCACAGGCCCTAGGGAGGCCTGGCTGAGCCTGGGATGGGTCCCAAACTAGCAGTGCCCAGGGAAAGCCTGGGACTGGAGGCCAGGCTACAGGCTCATTCCAGCTGGAGCCTGGTGCACAGAGCCTTCAGCTGGGACTTGCCGGGGGAATGCTCAGCACAGTGGCTTTGGCCTGCCATCCACGTTCCTCACTCGGGCCCTTCTGCCTGTTAGACCCACACTCCCTAGAAGTGTGTTCCTGAGGCAGTTGGACAGTTGGGGAAGTGGAGGCTCTCCCAGCATGGGAGGTCTGCCCAGAACATTGCTCTGTGTCCAAAGAGGATTCCCTGCACCTCAGGCACTGGGGAGAGATTTTGTGCACACAGGAGAGCCTTGGCACATGCAGTGTTTCCCCACGGAAAGCAGTGTGAGAAGGAGCCCCTGCCAGGGAAGCATGGCCCTCTGCCACAGAAGCCCTCCATGCCACAGGCTGTCATGGACTCGGCTACAGGCCTTTGTGGCTGGAGAGACGGCAGCTCCTCTGGAGGCTCTGGGTCAGTGTGCACTCCCCTTCGAGGAAACGAGGTGTGTGGGAAGATTCCCTGCCCAAGAATGGCAAGCAGCCTGCTCCTTCCAATGAGACGCACGTGTGGTGTGAGAGGCTTGGCAGCAGAGAAGAAGCAAGAGGGGCAGCCAGAGGGGCAGCCAGAGAGGGGATGTGCACGCAGCTTGAAGGCCCCAGATCTCCTACATCCCAACCAGGGCATGCCGGCTCTGCCCAGCAGGCCCCATTCACAGGAGGGCACCCAGCTTCAGGATCTGCCCTTTCCCAGCCCTGAAACCACACACAGGCCCCACGCTGAGCCCTGCCAAGGGGGAACTTTGCTCCCCGCCTGGGCCGAATGGCACGACTGGGTTAGGGCAGAGAAGGCCCTGGGAGGCCTTCAGGGTGCTGCCACAGCATAGCAGTGCTCAGGCAAAGGCACTCTGCTTTCTGTACGCTGGACGCACACTGGAGTTTCTGCTTGAGGCAGAGAGAGCTCAGCAGGGCGAGCCAGGGCTGAAGGCAAAGCAGAGAGTTTTTTGGTGGAGCGATGGCACCATCTGCTGGCTGACAAGCATGGGAGCAGCCTCACTTCAAATGAGTTCCTGAGGCCATTTCCAAGCAGGAGGCACTCTGGCTGCACAAGCTCGAGAGCCCTGCTTAGGACTTCCCTCTGGCAACAGAGTGGGTGCCAAGGGCCTGTGGGTGGGAAGGGGCTCGGAAGGCACAGGGGAGCCTTTGGGCCCCCAGTGCTCTCCCATGGAAAACGCTGCAGGCCCCAGCATCCACGAACTCCTCCGAGGCTGGGCAGTGGGCAAGCTGTCCACAGCCGAAGGCTCCCTGCCAAGTGCTGCAGGCCTTTCTGCATGGCTCAGCGGCAGCTTCCTTGCAGGCTGCTGGTCCAGGGGCGTGTGTGCCCTGGTCCAGAGTGCTGTAGGAGGAGCTCCTAGCAAGGGGAGAGCAAGCCCCTTGTTTCCTTGGCGGAGACTGGCCTGTGCACACAGAGGCCTGCCAGCAGTGAAGACAGTGCAGGCAGCGAGGGCGTGTGGCAGGCAGCAAAGAGGTGGCAGGAGTCCTGCTTGCAAGTGGGGTCATGCCTGTCTTGTGCTCAGGCCCCAGTGGCCACGTTCACACACAGCCTCTGGACCCGCAGCTTCCCAGCAGTGCAAGACACACACAGGCAACACCCTGGGGCCTGCTCGCCTGAACTGTGCTCTGTCGAGGTCCTGCTGGCTGGCAGTTTCCTAGGCCAGCACAGGCCCTAGGGAGGCCTGGCTGAGCCTGGGATGGGTCCCAAACTAGCAGTGCCCAGGGAAAGCCTGGGACTGGAGGCCAGGCTACAGGCTCATTCCAGCTGGAGCCTGGTGCACAGAGCCTTCAGCTGGGACTTGCCGGGGGAATGCTCAGCACAGTGGCTTTGGCCTGCCATCCACGTTCCTCACTCGGGCCCTTCTGCCTGTTAGACCCACACTCCCTAGAAGTGTGTTCCTGAGGCAGTTGGACAGTTGGGGAAGTGGAGGCTCTCCCAGCATGGGAGGTCTGCCCAGAACATTGCTCTGTGTCCAAAGAGGATTCCCTGCACCTCAGGCACTGGGGAGAGATTTTGTGCACACAGGAGAGCCTTGGCACACGAAGTGTTTCCCCACGGAAAGCAGTGTGAGAAGGAGCCCCTGCCAGGGAAGCATGGCCCTCTGCCACAGAAGCCCTCCATGCCACAGGCTGTCATGGACTCGGCTACAGGCCTTTGTGGCTGGAGAGACGGCAGCTCCTCTGGAGGCTCTGGGTCAGTGTGCACTCCCCTTCGAGGAAACGAGGCGTGTGGGATGATTCCCTGCCCAAGAATGGCAAGCAGCCTGCTCCTTCCAATGAGATGCACGTGTGGTGTGAGAGGCTTGGCAGCAGAGAAGAAGCAAGAGGGGCAGCCAGAGGGGCAGCCAGAGAGGGGATGTGCACGCAGCTTGAAGGCCCCAGATCTCCTACATCCCAACCAGGGCATGCCGGCTCTGCCCAGCAGGCCCCATTCACAGGAGGGCACCCAGCTTCAGGATCTGCCCTTTCCCAGCCCTGAAACCACACACAGGCCCCACGCTGAGCCCTGCCAAGGGGGAACTTTGCTCCCCGCATGGGCCGAAAGGCACGACTGGGTTAGGGCAGTGAAGGCCCTGGGAGGCCTTCAGGGTGCTGCCACAGCATAGCAGTGCTCAGGCAAAGGCACTCTGCTTTCTGTAGGCTGGACGCACACTGGAGTTTCTGCTTGAGGCAGAGAGAGCTCAGCAGGGCGAGCCAGGGCTGAAGGCAAAGCAGAGAGTTTTCTGGTGGAGCGATTGCTGACAAGCATGGGAGCAGCCTCACTTCAAATGAGTTCCTGAGGCCATTTCCAAGCAGGAGGCACTCTGGCTGCACAAGCTCGAGAGCCCTGCTTAGGACTTCCCTCTGGCAACAGAGTGGGTGCCAAGGGCCTGTGGGTGGGAAGGGGCTCGGAAGGCACAGGGGAGCCTTTGGGCCCCCAGTGCTCTCCCATGGAAAACGCTGCAGGCCCCAGCATCCACGAACTCCTCCGAGGCTGGGCAGTGGGCAAGCTGTCCACAGCCGAAGGCTCCCTGCCAAGTGCTGCAGGCCTTTCTGCATGGCTCAGCGGCAGCTTCCTTGCAGGCTGCTGGTCCAGGGGCGTGTGTGCCCTGGTCCAGAGTGCTGTAGGAGGAGCTCCTAGCAAGGGGAGAGCAAGCCCCTTGTTTCCTTGGCGGAGACTGGCCTGTGCACACAGAGGCCTGCCAGCAGTGAAGACAGTGCAGGCAGCGAGGGCGTGTGGCAGGCAGCAAAGAGGTGGCAGGAGTCCTGCTTGCAAGTGGGGTCATGCCTGTCTTGTGCTCAGGCCCCAGTGGCCACGTTCACACACAGCCTCTGGACCCGCAGCTTCCCAGCAGTGCAAGACACACACAGGCAACACCCTGGGGCCTGCTCGCCTGAACTGTGCTCTGTCGAGGTCCTGCTGGCTGGCAGTTTCCTAGGCCAGCACAGGCCCTAGGGAGGCCTGGCTGAGCCTGGGATGGGTCCCAAACTAGCAGTGCCCAGGGAAAGCCTGGGACTGGAGGCCAGGCTACAGGCTCATTCCAGCTTGAGCCTGGTGCACAGAGCCTTCAGCTGGGACTTGCCGGGGGAATGCTCAGCACAGTGGCTTTGGCCTGCCATCCACGTTCCTCACTCGGGCCCTTCTGCCTGTTAGACCCACACTCCCTAGAAGTGTGTTCCTGAGGCAGTTGGACAGTTGGGGAAGTGGAGGCTCTCCCAGCATGGGAGGTCTGCCCAGAACATTGCTCTGTGTCCAAAGAGGATTCCCTGCACCTCAGGCACTGGGGAGAGATTTTGTGCACACAGGAGAGCCTTGGCACACGAAGTGTTTCCCCACGGAAAGCAGTGTGAGAAGGAGCCCCTGCCAGGGAAGCATGGCCCTCTGCCACAGAAGCCCTCCATGCCACAGGCTGTCATGGACTCGGCTACAGGCCTTTGTGGCTGGAGAGACGGCAGCTCCTCTGGAGGCTCTGGGTCAGTGTGCACTCCCCTTCGAGGAAACGAGGCGTGTGGGATGATTCCCTGCCCAAGAATGGCAAGCAGCCTGCTCCTTCCAATGAGATGCACGTGTGGTGTGAGAGGCTTGGCAGCAGAGAAGAAGCAAGAGGGGCAGCCAGAGGGGCAGCCAGAGAGGGGATGTGCACGCAGCTTGAAGGCCCCAGATCTCCTACATCCCAACCAGGGCATGCCGGCTCTGCCCAGCAGGCCCCATTCACAGGAGGGCACCCAGCTTCAGGATCTGCCCTTTCCCAGCCCTGAAACCACACACAGGCCCCACGCTGAGCCCTGCCAAGGGGGAACTTTGCTCCCCGCATGGGCCGAAAGGCACGACTGGGTTAGGGCAGTGAAGGCCCTGGGAGGTCTTCAGGGTGCTGCCACAGCATAGCAGTGCTCAGGCAAAGGCACTCTGCTTTCTGTAGGCTGGACGCACACTGGAGTTTCTGCTTGAGGCAGAGAGAGCTCAGCAGGGCGAGCCAGGGCTGAAGGCAAAGCAGAGAGTTTTCTGGTGGAGCGATTGCTGACAAGCATGGGAGCAGCCTCACTTCAAATGAGTTCCTGAGGCCATTTCCAAGCAGGAGGCACTCTGGCTGCACAAGCTCGAGAGCCCTGCTTAGGACTTCCCTCTGGCAACAGAGTGGGTGCCAAGGGCCTGTGGGTGGGAAGGGGCTCGGAAGCCACAGGGGAGCATTTGGGCCCCCAGTGCTCTCCCATGGAAAACGCTGCAGGCCCCAGCATCCACGAACTCCTCCGAGGCTGGGCAGTGGGCAAGCTGTCCACAGCCGAAGGCTCCCTGCCAAGTGCTGCAGGCCTTTCTGCATGGCTCAGCGGCAGCTTCCTTGCAGGCTGCTGGTCCAGGGGCGTGTGTGCCCTAGTCCAGAGTGCTGTAGGAGGAGCTCCTAGCAAGGGGAGAGCAAGCCCCTTGTTTCCTTGGCGGAGACTGGCCTGTGCACACAGAGGCCTGCCAGCAGTGAAGACAGTGCAGGCAGCGAGGGCGTGTGGCAGGCAGCAAAGAGGTGGCAGGAGTCCTGCTTGCAAGTGGGGTCATGCCTGTCTTGTGCTCAGGCCCCAGTGGCCACGTGCACACACAGCCTCTGGACCCGCAGCTTCCCAGCAGTGCAAGACACACACAGGCAACACCCTGGGGCCTGCTCGCCTGAACTGTGCTCTGTCGAGGTCCTGCTGGCTGGCAGTTTCCTAGGCCAGCACAGGCCCTAGGGAGGCCTGGCTGAGCCTGGGATGGGTCCCAAACTAGCAGTGCCCAGGGAAAGCCTGGGACTGGAGGCCAGGCTACAGGCTCATTCCAGCTGGAGCCTGGTGCACAGAGCCTTCAGCTGGGACTTGCCGGGCGAATGCTCAGCACAGTGGCTTTGGCCTGCCATCCACGTTCCTCACTCGGGCCCTTCTGCCTGTTAGACCCACACTCCCTAGAAGTGTGTTCCTGAGGCAGTTGGACAGTTGGGGAAGTGGAGGCTCTCCCAGCATGGGAGGTCTGCCCAGAACATTGCTCTGTGTCCAAAGAGGATTCCCTGCACCTCAGGCACTGGGGAGAGATTTTGTGCACACAGGAGAGCCTTGGCACATGCAGTGTTTCCCCACGGAAAGCAGTGTGAGAAGGAGCCCCTGCCAGGGAAGCATGGCCCTCTGCCACAGAAGCCCTCCATGCCACAGGCTGTCATGGACTCGGCTATAGGCCTTTGTGGCTGGAGAGACGGCAGCTCCTCTGGAGGCTCTGGGTCAGTGTGCACTCCCCTTCGAGGAAACGAGGTGTGTGGGAAGATTCCCTGCCCAAGAATGGCAAGCAGCCTGCTCCTTCCAATGAGACGCACGTGTGGTGTGAGAGGCTTGGCAGCAGAGAAGAAGCAAGAGGGGCAGCCAGAGGGGCAGCCAGAGAGGGGATGTGCACGCAGCTTGAAGGCCCCAGATCTCCTACATCCCAACCAGGGCATGCCGGCTCTGCCCAGCAGGCCCCATTCACAGGAGGGCACCCAGCTTCAGGATCTGCCCTTTCCCAGCCCTGAAACCACACACAGGCCCCACGCTGAGCCCTGCCAAGGGGGAACTTTGCTCCCCGCCTGGGCCGAATGGCACGACTGGGTTAGGGCAGAGAAGGCCCTGGGAGGCCTTCAGGGTGCTGCCACAGCATAGCAGTGCTCAGGCAAAGGCACTCTGCTTTCTGTACGCTGGACGCACACTGGAGTTTCTGCTTGAGGCAGAGAGAGCTCAGCAGGGCGAGCCAGGGCTGAAGGCAAAGCAGAGAGTTTTTTGGTGGAGCGATGGCACCATCTGCTGGCTGACAAGCATGGGAGCAGCCTCACTTCAAATGAGTTCCTGAGGCCATTTCCAAGCAGGAGGCACTCTGGCTGCACAAGCTCGAGAGCCCTGCTTAGGACTTCCCTCTGGCAACAGAGTGGGTGCCAAGGGCCTGTGGGTGGGAAGGGGCTCGGAAGGCACAGGGGAGCCTTTGGGCCCCCAGTGCTCTCCCATGGAAAACGCTGCAGGCCCCAGCATCCACGAACTCCTCCGAGGCTGGGCAGTGGGCAAGCTGTCCACAGCCGAAGGCTCCCTGCCAAGTGCTGCAGGCCTTTCTGCATGGCTCAGCGGCAGCTTCCTTGCAGGCTGCTGGTCCAGGGGCGTGTGTGCCCTGGTCCAGAGTGCTGTAGGAGGAGCTCCTAGCAAGGGGAGAGCAAGCCCCTTGTTTCCTTGGCGGAGACTGGCCTGTGCACACAGAGGCCTGCCAGCAGTGAAGACAGTGCAGGCAGCGAGGGCGTGTGGCAGGCAGCAAAGAGGTGGCAGGAGTCCTGCTTGCAAGTGGGGTCATGCCTGTCTTGTGCTCAGGCCCCAGTGGCCACGTTCACACACAGCCTCTGGACCCGCAGCTTCCCAGCAGTGCAAGACACACACAGGCAACACCCTGGGGCCTGCTCGCCTGAACTGTGCTCTGTCGAGGTCCTGCTGGCTGGCAGTTTCCTAGGCCAGCACAGGCCCTAGGGAGGCCTGGCTGAGCCTGGGATGGGTCCCAAACTAGCAGTGCCCAGGGAAAGCCTGGGACTGGAGGCCAGGCTACAGGCTCATTCCAGCTTGAGCCTGGTGCACAGAGCCTTCAGCTGGGACTTGCCGGGGGAATGCTCAGCACAGTGGCTTTGGCCTGCCATCCACGTTCCTCACTCGGGCCCTTCTGCCTGTTAGACCCACACTCCCTAGAAGTGTGTTCCTGAGGCAGTTGGACAGTTGGGGAAGTGGAGGCTCTCCCAGCATGGGAGGTCTGCCCAGAACATTGCTCTGTGTCCAAAGAGGATTCCCTGCACCTCAGGCACTGGGGAGAGATTTTGTGCACACAGGAGAGCCTTGGCACACGAAGTGTTTCCCCACGGAAAGCAGTGTGAGAAGGAGCCCCTGCCAGGGAAGCATGGCCCTCTGCCACAGAAGCCCTCCATGCCACAGGCTGTCATGGACTCGGCTACAGGCCTTTGTGGCTGGAGAGACGGCAGCTCCTCTGGAGGCTCTGGGTCAGTGTGCACTCCCCTTTGAGGAAACGAGGCGTGTGGGATGATTCCCTGCCCAAGAATGGCAAGCAGCCTGCTCCTTCCAATGAGATGCACGTGTGGTGTGAGAGGCTTGGCAGCAGAGAAGAAGCAAGAGGGGCAGCCAGAGGGGCAGCCAGAGAGGGGATGTGCACGCAGCTTGAAGGCCCCAGATCTCCTACATCCCAACCAGGGCATGCCGGCTCTGCCCAGCAGGCCCCATTCACAGGAGGGCACCCAGCTTCAGGATCTGCCCTTTCCCAGCCCTGAAACCACACACAGGCCCCACGCTGAGCCCTGCCAAGGGGGAACTTTGCTCCCCGCATGGGCCGAAAGGCACGACTGGGTTAGGGCAGTGAAGGCCCTGGGAGGCCTTCAGGGTGCTGCCACAGCATAGCAGTGCTCAGGCAAAGGCACTCTGCTTTCTGTAGGCTGGACGCACACTGGAGTTTCTGCTTGAGGCAGAGAGAGCTCAGCAGGGCGAGCCAGGGCTGAAGGCAAAGCAGAGAGTTTTCTGGTGGAGCGATTGCTGACAAGCATGGGAGCAGCCTCACTTCAAATGAGTTCCTGAGGCCATTTCCAAGCAGGAGGCACTCTGGCTGCACAAGCTCGAGAGCCCTGCTTAGGACTTCCCTCTGGCAACAGAGTGGGTGCCAAGGGCCTGTGGGTGGGAAGGGGCTCGGAAGCCACAGGGGAGCATTTGGGCCCCCAGTGCTCTCCCATGGAAAACGCTGCAGGCCCCAGCATCCACGAACTCCTCCGAGGCTGGGCAGTGGGCAAGCTGTCCACAGCCGAAGGCTCCCTGCCAAGTGCTGCAGGCCTTTCTGCATGGCTCAGCGGCAGCTTCCTTGCAGGCTGCTGGTCCAGGGGCGTGTGTGCCCTGGTCCAGAGTGCTGTAGGAGGAGCTCCTAGCAAGGGGAGAGCAAGCCCCTTGTTTCCTTGGCGGAGACTGGCCTGTGCACACAGAGGCCTGCCAGCAGTGAAGACAGTGCAGGCAGCGAGGGCGTGTGGCAGGCAGCAAAGAGGTGGCAGGAGTCCTGCTTGCAAGTGGGGTCATGCCTGTCTTGTGCTCAGGCCCCAGTGGCCACGTTCACACACAGCCTCTGGACCCGCAGCTTCCCAGCAGTGCAAGACACACACAGGCAACACCCTGGGGCCTGCTCGCCTGAACTGTGCTCTGTCGAGGTCCTGCTGGCTGGCAGTTTCCTAGGCCAGCACAGGCCCTAGGGAGGCCTGGCTGAGCCTGGGATGGGTCCCAAACTAGCAGTGCCCAGGGAAAGCCTGGGACTGGAGGCCAGGCTACAGGCTCATTCCAGCTTGAGCCTGGTGCACAGAGCCTTCAGCTGGGACTTGCCGGGCGAATGCTCAGCACAGTGGCTTTGGCCTGCCATCCACGTTCCTCACTCGGGCCCTTCTGCCTGTTAGACCCACACTCCCTAGAAGTGTGTTCCTGAGGCAGTTGGACAGTTGGGGAAGTGGAGGCTCTCCCAGCATGGGAGGTCTGCCCAGAACATTGCTCTGTGTCCAAAGAGGATTCCCTGCACCTCAGGCACTGGGGAGAGATTTTGTGCACACAGGAGAGCCTTGGCACACGAAGTGTTTCCCCACGGAAAGCAGTGTGAGAAGGAGCCCCTGCCAGGGAAGCATGGCCCTCTGCCACAGAAGCCCTCCATGCCACAGGCTGTCATGGACTCGGCTACAGGCCTTTGTGGCTGGAGAGACGGCAGCTCCTCTGGAGGCTCTGGGTCAGTGTGCACTCCCCTTTGAGGAAACGAGGCGTGTGGGATGATTCCCTGCCCAAGAATGGCAAGCAGCCTGCTCCTTCCAATGAGATGCACGTGTGGTGTGAGAGGCTTGGCAGCAGAGAAGAAGCAAGAGGGGCAGCCAGAGGGGCAGCCAGAGAGGGGATGTGCACGCAGCTTGAAGGCCCCAGATCTCCTACATCCCAACCAGGGCATGCCGGCTCTGCCCAGCAGGCCCCATTCACAGGAGGGCACCCAGCTTCAGGATCTGCCCTTTCCCAGCCCTGAAACCACACACAGGCCCCACGCTGAGCCCTGCCAAGGGGGAACTTTGCTCCCCGCATGGGCCGAAAGGCACGACTGGGTTAGGGCAGTGAAGGCCCTGGGAGGCCTTCAGGGTGCTGCCACAGCATAGCAGTGCTCAGGCAAAGGCACTCTGCTTTCTGTAGGCTGGACGCACACTGGAGTTTCTGCTTGAGGCAGAGAGAGCTCAGCAGGGCGAGCCAGGGCTGAAGGCAAAGCAGAGAGTTTTCTGGTGGAGCGATTGCTGACAAGCATGGGAGCAGCCTCACTTCAAATGAGTTCCTGAGGCCATTTCCAAGCAGGAGGCACTCTGGCTGCACAAGCTCGAGAGCCCTGCTTAGGACTTCCCTCTGGCAACAGAGTGGGTGCCAAGGGCCTGTGGGTGGGAAGGGGCTCGGAAGCCACAGGGGAGCATTTGGGCCCCCAGTGCTCTCCCATGGAAAACGCTGCAGGCCCCAGCATCCACGAACTCCTCCGAGGCTGGGCAGTGGGCAAGCTGTCCACAGCCGAAGGCTCCCTGCCAAGTGCTGCAGGCCTTTCTGCATGGCTCAGCGGCAGCTTCCTTGCAGGCTGCTGGTCCAGGGGCGTGTGTGCCCTGGTCCAGAGTGCTGTAGGAGGAGCTCCTAGCAAGGGGAGAGCAAGCCCCTTGTTTCCTTGGCGGAGACTGGCCTGTGCACACAGAGGCCTGCCAGCAGTGAAGACAGTGCAGGCAGCGAGGGCGTGTGGCAGGCAGCAAAGAGGTGGCAGGAGTCCTGCTTGCAAGTGGGGTCATGCCTGTCTTGTGCTCAGGCCCCAGTGGCCACGTTCACACACAGCCTCTGGACCCGCAGCTTCCCAGCAGTGCAAGACACACACAGGCAACACCCTGGGGCCTGCTCGCCTGAACTGTGCTCTGTCGAGGTCCTGCTGGCTGGCAGTTTCCTAGGCCAGCACAGGCCCTAGGGAGGCCTGGCTGAGCCTGGGATGGGTCCCAAACTAGCAGTGCCCAGGGAAAGCCTGGGACTGGAGGCCAGGCTACAGGCTCATTCCAGCTGGAGCCTGGTGCACAGAGCCTTCAGCTGGGACTTGCCGGGCGAATGCTCAGCACAGTGGCTTTGGCCTGCCATCCACGTTCCTCACTCGGGCCCTTCTGCCTGTTAGACCCACACTCCCTAGAAGTGTGTTCCTGAGGCAGTTGGACAGTTGGGGAAGTGGAGGCTCTCCCAGCATGGGAGGTCTGCCCAGAACATTGCTCTGTGTCCAAAGAGGATTCCCTGCACCTCAGGCACTGGGGAGAGATTTTGTGCACACAGGAGAGCCTTGGCACATGCAGTGTTTCCCCACGGAAAGCAGTGTGAGAAGGAGCCCCTGCCAGGGAAGCATGGCCCTCTGCCACAGAAGCCCTCCATGCCACAGGCTGTCATGGACTCGGCTATAGGCCTTTGTGGCTGGAGAGACGGCAGCTCCTCTGGAGGCTCTGGGTCAGTGTGCACTCCCCTTCGAGGAAACGAGGTGTGTGGGAAGATTCCCTGCCCAAGAATGGCAAGCAGCCTGCTCCTTCCAATGAGACGCACGTGTGGTGTGAGAGGCTTGGCAGCAGAGAAGAAGCAAGAGGGGCAGCCAGAGGGGCAGCCAGAGAGGGGATGTGCACGCAGCTTGAAGGCCCCAGATCTCCTACATCCCAACCAGGGCATGCCGGCTCTGCCCAGCAGGCCCCATTCACAGGAGGGCACCCAGCTTCAGGATCTGCCCTTTCCCAGCCCTGAAACCACACACAGGCCCCACGCTGAGCCCTGCCAAGGGGGAACTTTGCTCCCCGCCTGGGCCGAATGGCACGACTGGGTTAGGGCAGAGAAGGCCCTGGGAGGCCTTCAGGGTGCTGCCACAGCATAGCAGTGCTCAGGCAAAGGCACTCTGCTTTCTGTAGGCTGGACGCACACTGGAGTTTCTGCTTGAGGCAGAGAGAGCTCAGCAGGGCGAGCCAGGGCTGAAGGCAAAGCAGAGAGTTTTTTGGTGGAGCGATGGCACCATCTGCTGGCTGACAAGCATGGGAGCAGCCTCACTTCAAATGAGTTCCTGAGGCCATTTCCAAGCAGGAGGCACTCTGGCTGCACAAGCTCGAGAGCCCTGCTTAGGACTTCCCTCTGGCAACAGAGTGGGTGCCAAGGGCCTGTGGGTGGGAAGGGGCTCGGAAGGCACAGGGGAGCCTTTGGGCCCCCAGTGCTCTCCCATGGAAAACGCTGCAGGCCCCAGCATCCACGAACTCCTCCGAGGCTGGGCAGTGGGCAAGCTGTCCACAGCCGAAGGCTCCCTGCCAAGTGCTGCAGGCCTTTCTGCATGGCTCAGCGGCAGCTTCCTTGCAGGCTGCTGGTCCAGGGGCGTGTGTGCCCTGGTCCAGAGTGCTGTAGGAGGAGCTCCTAGCAAGGGGAGAGCAAGCCCCTTGTTTCCTTGGCGGAGACTGGCCTGTGCACACAGAGGCCTGCCAGCAGTGAAGACAGTGCAGGCAGCGAGGGCGTGTGGCAGGCAGCAAAGAGGTGGCAGGAGTCCTGCTTGCAAGTGGGGTCATGCCTGTCTTGTGCTCAGGCCCCAGTGGCCACGTTCACACACAGCCTCTGGACCCGCAGCTTCCCAGCAGTGCAAGACACACACAGGCAACACCCTGGGGCCTGCTCGCCTGAACTGTGCTCTGTCGAGGTCCTGCTGGCTGGCAGTTTCCTAGGCCAGCACAGGCCCTAGGGAGGCCTGGCTGAGCCTGGGATGGGTCCCAAACTAGCAGTGCCCAGGGAAAGCCTGGGACTGGAGGCCAGGCTACAGGCTCATTCCAGCTGGAGCCTGGTGCACAGAGCCTTCAGCTGGGACTTGCCGGGGGAATGCTCAGCACAGTGGCTTTGGCCTGCCATCCACGTTCCTCACTCGGGCCCTTCTGCCTGTTAGACCCACACTCCCTAGAAGTGTGTTCCTGAGGCAGTTGGACAGTTGGGGAAGTGGAGGCTCTCCCAGCATGGGAGGTCTGCCCAGAACATTGCTCTGTGTCCAAAGAGGATTCCCTGCACCTCAGGCACTGGGGAGAGATTTTGTGCACACAGGAGAGCCTTGGCACACGAAGTGTTTCCCCACGGAAAGCAGTGTGAGAAGGAGCCCCTGCCAGGGAAGCATGGCCCTCTGCCACAGAAGCCCTCCATGCCACAGGCTGTCATGGACTCGGCTACAGGCCTTTGTGGCTGGAGAGACGGCAGCTCCTCTGGAGGCTCTGGGTCAGTGTGCACTCCCCTTCGAGGAAACGAGGCGTGTGGGATGATTCCCTGCCCAAGAATGGCAAGCAGCCTGCTCCTTCCAATGAGATGCACGTGTGGTGTGAGAGGCTTGGCAGCAGAGAAGAAGCAAGAGGGGCAGCCAGAGGGGCAGCCAGAGAGGGGATGTGCACGCAGCTTGAAGGCCCCAGATCTCCTACATCCCAACCAGGGCATGCCGGCTCTGCCCAGCAGGCCCCATTCACAGGAGGGCACCCAGCTTCAGGATCTGCCCTTTCCCAGCCCTGAAACCACACACAGGCCCCACGCTGAGCCCTGCCAAGGGGGAACTTTGCTCCCCGCATGGGCCGAAAGGCACGACTGGGTTAGGGCAGTGAAGGCCCTGGGAGGCCTTCAGGGTGCTGCCACAGCATAGCAGTGCTCAGGCAAAGGCACTCTGCTTTCTGTAGGCTGGACGCACACTGGAGTTTCTGCTTGAGGCAGAGAGAGCTCAGCAGGGCGAGCCAGGGCTGAAGGCAAAGCAGAGAGTTTTCTGGTGGAGCGATTGCTGACAAGCATGGGAGCAGCCTCACTTCAAATGAGTTCCTGAGGCCATTTCCAAGCAGGAGGCACTCTGGCTGCACAAGCTCGAGAGCCCTGCTTAGGACTTCCCTCTGGCAACAGAGTGGGTGCCAAGGGCCTGTGGGTGGGAAGGGGCTCGGAAGCCACAGGGGAGCATTTGGGCCCCCAGTGCTCTCCCATGGAAAACGCTGCAGGCCCCAGCATCCACGAACTCCTCCGAGGCTGGGCAGTGGGCAAGCTGTCCACAGCCGAAGGCTCCCTGCCAAGTGCTGCAGGCCTTTCTGCATGGCTCAGCGGCAGCTTCCTTGCAGGCTGCTGGTCCAGGGGCGTGTGTGCCCTGGTCCAGAGTGCTGTAGGAGGAGCTCCTAGCAAGGGGAGAGCAAGCCCCTTGTTTCCTTGGCGGAGACTGGCCTGTGCACACAGAGGCCTGCCAGCAGTGAAGACAGTGCAGGCAGCGAGGGCGTGTGGCAGGCAGCAAAGAGGTGGCAGGAGTCCTGCTTGCAAGTGGGGTCATGCCTGTCTTGTGCTCAGGCCCCAGTGGCCACGTTCACACACAGCCTCTGGACCCGCAGCTTCCCAGCAGTGCAAGACACACACAGGCAACACCCTGGGGCCTGCTCGCCTGAACTGTGCTCTGTCGAGGTCCTGCTGGCTGGCAGTTTCCTAGGCCAGCACAGGCCCTAGGGAGGCCTGGCTGAGCCTGGGATGGGTCCCAAACTAGCAGTGCCCAGGGAAAGCCTGGGACTGGAGGCCAGGCTACAGGCTCATTCCAGCTGGAGCCTGGTGCACAGAGCCTTCAGCTGGGACTTGCCGGGCGAATGCTCAGCACAGTGGCTTTGGCCTGCCATCCACGTTCCTCACTCGGGCCCTTCTGCCTGTTAGACCCACACTCCCTAGAAGTGTGTTCCTGAGGCAGTTGGACAGTTGGGGAAGTGGAGGCTCTCCCAGCATGGGAGGTCTGCCCAGAACATTGCTCTGTGTCCAAAGAGGATTCCCTGCACCTCAGGCACTGGGGAGAGATTTTGTGCACACAGGAGAGCCTTGGCACATGCAGTGTTTCCCCACGGAAAGCAGTGTGAGAAGGAGCCCCTGCCAGGGAAGCATGGCCCTCTGCCACAGAAGCCCTCCATGCCACAGGCTGTCATGGACTCGGCTATAGGCCTTTGTGGCTGGAGAGACGGCAGCTCCTCTGGAGGCTCTGGGTCAGTGTGCACTCCCCTTCGAGGAAACGAGGTGTGTGGGAAGATACCCTGCCCAAGAATGGCAAGCAGCCTGCTCCTTCCAATGAGACGCACGTGTGGTGTGAGAGGCTTGGCAGCAGAGAAGAAGCAAGAGGGGCAGCCAGAGGGGCAGCCAGAGAGGGGATGTGCACGCAGCTTGAAGGCCCCAGATCTCCTACATCCCAACCAGGGCATGCCGGCTCTGCCCAGCAGGCCCCATTCACAGGAGGGCACCCAGCTTCAGGATCTGCCCTTTCCCAGCCCTGAAACCACACACAGGCCCCACGCTGAGCCCTGCCAAGGGGGAACTTTGCTCCCCGCCTGGGCCGAATGGCACGACTGGGTTAGGGCAGAGAAGGCCCTGGGAGGCCTTCAGGGTGCTGCCACAGCATAGCAGTGCTCAGGCAAAGGCACTCTGCTTTCTGTAGGCTGGACGCACACTGGAGTTTCTGCTTGAGGCAGAGAGAGCTCAGCAGGGCGAGCCAGGGCTGAAGGCAAAGCAGAGAGTTTTTTGGTGGAGCGATGGCACCATCTGCTGGCTGCCAAGCATGGGAGCAGCCTCACTTCAAATGAGTTCCTGAGGCCATTTCCAAGCAGGAGGCACTCTGGCTGCACAAGCTCGAGAGCCCTGCTTAGGACTTCCCTCTGGCAACAGAGTGGGTGCCAAGGGCCTGTGGGTGGGAAGGGGCTCGGAAGGCACAGGGGAGCCTTTGGGCCCCCAGTGCTCTCCCATGGAAAACGCTGCAGGCCCCAGCATCCACGAACTCCTCCGAGGCTGGGCAGTGGGCAAGCTGTCCACAGCCGAAGGCTCCCTGCCAAGTGCTGCAGGCCTTTCTGCATGGCTCAGCGGCAGCTTCCTTGCAGGCTGCTGGTCCAGGGGCGTGTGTGCCCTGGTCCAGAGTGCTGTAGGAGGAGCTCCTAGCAAGGGGAGAGCAAGCCCCTTGTTTCCTTGGCGGAGACTGGCCTGTGCACACAGAGGCCTGCCAGCAGTGAAGACAGTGCAGGCAGCGAGGGCGTGTGGCAGGCAGCAAAGAGGTGGCAGGAGTCCTGCTTGCAAGTGGGGTCATGCCTGTCTTGTGCTCAGGCCCCAGTGGCCACGTTCACACACAGCCTCTGGACCCGCAGCTTCCCAGCAGTGCAAGACACACACAGGCAACACCCTGGGGCCTGCTCGCCTGAACTGTGCTCTGTCGAGGTCCTGCTGGCTGGCAGTTTCCTAGGCCAGCACAGGCCCTAGGGAGGCCTGGCTGAGCCTGGGATGGGTCCCAAACTAGCAGTGCCCAGGGAAAGCCTGGGACTGGAGGCCAGGCTACAGGCTCATTCCAGCTGGAGCCTGGTGCACAGAGCCTTCAGCTGGGACTTGCCGGGGGAATGCTCAGCACAGTGGCTTTGGCCTGCCATCCACGTTCCTCACTCGGGCCCTTCTGCCTGTTAGACCCACACTCCCTAGAAGTGTGTTCCTGAGGCAGTTGGACAGTTGGGGAAGTGGAGGCTCTCCCAGCATGATAGGTCTGCCCAGAACATTGCTCTGTGTCCAAAGAGGATTCCCTGCACCTCAGGCACTGGGGAGAGATTTTGTGCACACAGGAGAGCCTTGGCACACGAAGTGTTTCCCCACGGAAAGCAGTGTGAGAAGGAGCCCCTGCCAGGGAAGCATGGCCCTCTGCCACAGAAGCCCTCCATGCCCCAGGCTGTCATGGACTCGGCTACAGGCCTTTGTGGCTGGAGAGACGGCAGCTCCTCTGGAGGCTCTGGGTCAGTGTGCACTCCCCTTCGAGGAAACGAGGCGTGTGGGATGATTCCCTGCCCAAGAATGGCAAGCAGCCTGCTCCTTCCAATGAGATGCACGTGTGGTGTGAGAGGCTTGGCAGCAGAGAAGAAGCAAGAGGGGCAGCCAGAGGGGCAGCCAGAGAGGGGATGTGCACGCAGCTTGAAGGCCCCAGATCTCCTACATCCCAACCAGGGCATGCCGGCTCTGCCCAGCAGGCCCCATTCACAGGAGGGCACCCAGCTTCAGGATCTGCCCTTTCCCAGCCCTGAAACCACACACAGGCCCCACGCTGAGCCCTGCCAAGGGGGAACTTTGCTCCCCGCATGGGCCGAAAGGCACGACTGGGTTAGGGCAGTGAAGGCCCTGGGAGGCCTTCAGGGTGCTGCCACAGCATAGCAGTGCTCAGGCAAAGGCACTCTGCTTTCTGTAGGCTGGACGCACACTGGAGTTTCTGCTTGAGGCAGAGAGAGCTCAGCAGGGCGAGCCAGGGCTGAAGGCAAAGCAGAGAGTTTTCTGGTGGAGCGATTGCTGACAAGCATGGGAGCAGCCTCACTTCAAATGAGTTCCTGAGGCCATTTCCAAGCAGGAGGCACTCTGGCTGCACAAGCTCGAGAGCCCTGCTTAGGACTTCCCTCTGGCAACAGAGTGGGTGCCAAGGGCCTGTGGGTGGGAAGGGGCTCGGAAGCCACAGGGGAGCATTTGGGCCCCCAGTGCTCTCCCATGGAAAACGCTGCAGGCCCCAGCATCCACGAACTCCTCCGAGGCTGGGCAGTGGGCAAGCTGTCCACAGCCGAAGGCTCCCTGCCAAGTGCTGCAGGCCTTTCTGCATGGCTCAGCGGCAGCTTCCTTGCAGGCTGCTGGTCCAGGGGCGTGTGTGCCCTGGTCCAGAGTGCTGTAGGAGGAGCTCCTAGCAAGGGGAGAGCAAGCCCCTTGTTTCCTTGGCGGAGACTGGCCTGTGCACACAGAGGCCTGCCAGCAGTGAAGACAGTGCAGGCAGCGAGGGCGTGTGGCAGGCAGCAAAGAGGTGGCAGGAGTCCTGCTTGCAAGTGGGGTCATGCCTGTCTTGTGCTCAGGCCCCAGTGGCCACGTTCACACACAGCCTCTGGACCCGCAGCTTCCCAGCAGTGCAAGACACACACAGGCAACACCCTGGGGCCTGCTCGCCTGAACTGTGCTCTGTCGAGGTCCTGCTGGCTGGCAGTTTCCTAGGCCAGCACAGGCCCTAGGGAGGCCTGGCTGAGCCTGGGATGGGTCCCAAACTAGCAGTGCCCAGGGAAAGCCTGGGACTGGAGGCCAGGCTACAGGCTCATTCCAGCTGGAGCCTGGTGCACAGAGCCTTCAGCTGGGACTTGCCGGGGGAATGCTCAGCACAGTGGCTTTGGCCTGCCATCCACGTTCCTCACTCGGGCCCTTCTGCCTGTTAGACCCACACTCCCTAGAAGTGTGTTCCTGAGGCAGTTGGACAGTTGGGGAAGTGGAGGCTCTCCCAGCATGGGAGGTCTGCCCAGAACATTGCTCTGTGTCCAAAGAGGATTCCCTGCACCTCAGGCACTGGGGAGAGATTTTGTGCACACAGGAGAGCCTTGGCACATGCAGTGTTTCCCCACGGAAAGCAGTGTGAGAAGGAGCCCCTGCCAGGGAAGCATGGCCCTCTGCCACAGAAGCCCTCCATGCCACAGGCTGTCATGGACTCGGCTATAGGCCTTTGTGGCTGGAGAGACGGCAGCTCCTCTGGAGGCTCTGGGTCAGTGTGCACTCCCCTTCGAGGAAACGAGGCGTGTGGGATGATTCCCTGCCCAAGAATGGCAAGCAGCCTGCTCCTTCCAATGAGATGCACGTGTGGTGTGAGAGGCTTGGCAGCAGAGAAGAAGCAAGAGGGGCAGCCAGAGGGGCAGCCAGAGAGGGGATGTGCACGCAGCTTGAAGGCCCCAGATCTCCTACATCCCAACCAGGGCATGCCGGCTCTGCCCAGCAGGCCCCATTCACAGGAGGGCACCCAGCTTCAGGATCTGCCCTTTCCCAGCCCTGAAACCACACACAGGCCCCACGCTGAGCCCTGCCAAGGGGGAACTTTGCTCCCCGCATGGGCCGAAAGGCACGACTGGGTTAGGGCAGTGAAGGCCCTGGGAGGCCTTCAGGGTGCTGCCACAGCATAGCAGTGCTCAGGCAAAGGCACTCTGCTTTCTGTAGGCTGGACGCACACTGGAGTTTCTGCTTGAGGCAGAGAGAGCTCAGCAGGGCGAGCCAGGGCTGAAGGCAAAGCAGAGAGTTTTCTGGTGGAGCGATTGCTGACAAGCATGGGAGCAGCCTCACTTCAAATGAGTTCCTGAGGCCATTTCCAAGCAGGAGGCACTCTGGCTGCACAAGCTCGAGAGCCCTGCTTAGGACTTCCCTCTGGCAACAGAGTGGGTGCCAAGGGCCTGTGGGTGGGAAGGGGCTCGGAAGGCACAGGGGAGCCTTTGGGCCCCCAGTGCTCTCCCATGGAAAACGCTGCAGGCCCCAGCATCCACGAACTCCTCCGAGGCTGGGCAGTGGGCAAGCTGTCCACAGCCGAAGGCTCCCTGCCAAGTGCTGCAGGCCTTTCTGCATGGCTCAGCGGCAGCTTCCTTGCAGGCTGCTGGTCCAGGGGCGTGTGTGCCCTGGTCCAGAGTGCTGTAGGAGGAGCTCCTAGCAAGGGGAGAGCAAGCCCCTTGTTTCCTTGGCGGAGACTGGCCTGTGCACACAGAGGCCTGCCAGCAGTGAAGACAGTGCAGGCAGCGAGGGCGTGTGGCAGGCAGCAAAGAGGTGGCAGGAGTCCTGCTTGCAAGTGGGGTCATGCCTGTCTTGTGCTCAGGCCCCAGTGGCCACGTTCACACACAGCCTCTGGACCCGCAGCTTCCCAGCAGTGCAAGACACACACAGGCAACACCCTGGGGCCTGCTCGCCTGAACTGTGCTCTGTCGAGGTCCTGCTGGCTGGCAGTTTCCTAGGCCAGCACAGGCCCTAGGGAGGCCTGGCTGAGCCTGGGATGGGTCCCAAACTAGCAGTGCCCAGGGAAAGCCTGGGACTGGAGGCCAGGCTACAGGCTCATTCCAGCTGGAGCCTGGTGCACAGAGCCTTCAGCTGGGACTTGCCGGGGGAATGCTCAGCACAGTGGCTTTGGCCTGCCATCCACGTTCCTCACTCGGGCCCTTCTGCCTGTTAGACCCACACTCCCTAGAAGTGTGTTCCTGAGGCAGTTGGACAGTTGGGGAAGTGGAGGCTCTCCCAGCATGGGAGGTCTGCCCAGAACATTGCTCTGTGTCCAAAGAGGATTCCCTGCACCTCAGGCACTGGGGAGAGATTTTGTGCACACAGGAGAGCCTTGGCACACGAAGTGTTTCCCCACGGAAAGCAGTGTGAGAAGGAGCCCCTGCCAGGGAAGCATGGCCCTCTGCCACAGAAGCCCTCCATGCCCCAGGCTGTCATGGACTCGGCTACAGGCCTTTGTGGCTGGAGAGACGGCAGCTCCTCTGGAGGCTCTGGGTCAGTGTGCACTCCCCTTCGAGGAAACGAGGCGTGTGGGATGATTCCCTGCCCAAGAATGGCAAGCAGCCTGCTCCTTCCAATGAGATGCACGTGTGGTGTGAGAGGCTTGGCAGCAGAGAAGAAGCAAGAGGGGCAGCCAGAGGGGCAGCCAGAGAGGGGATGTGCACGCAGCTTGAAGGCCCCAGATCTCCTACATCCCAACCAGGGCATGCCGGCTCTGCCCAGCAGGCCCCATTCACAGGAGGGCACCCAGCTTCAGGATCTGCCCTTTCCCAGCCCTGAAACCACACACAGGCCCCACGCTGAGCCCTGCCAAGGGGGAACTTTGCTCCCCGCATGGGCCGAAAGGCACGACTGGGTTAGGGCAGTGAAGGCCCTGGGAGGTCTTCAGGGTGCTGCCACAGCATAGCAGTGCTCAGGCAAAGGCACTCTGCTTTCTGTAGGCTGGACGCACACTGGAGTTTCTGCTTGAGGCAGAGAGAGCTCAGCAGGGCGAGCCAGGGCTGAAGGCAAAGCAGAGAGTTTTCTGGTGGAGCGATTGCTGACAAGCATGGGAGCAGCCTCACTTCAAATGAGTTCCTGAGGCCATTTCCAAGCAGGAGGCACTCTGGCTACACAAGCTCGAGAGCCCTGCTTAGGACTTCCCTCTGGCAACAGAGTGGGTGCCAAGGGCCTGTGGGTGGGAAGGGGCTCGGAAGGCACAGGGGAGCCTTTGGGCCCCCAGTGCTCTCCCATGGAAAACGCTGCAGGCCCCAGCATCCACGAACTCCTCCGAGGCTGGGCAGTGGGCAAGCTGTCCACAGCCGAAGGCTCCCTGCCAAGTGCTGCAGGCCTTTCTGCATGGCTCAGCGGCAGCTTCCTTGCAGGCTGCTGGTCCAGGGGCGTGTGTGCCCTGGTCCAGAGTGCTGTAGGAGGAGCTCCTAGCAAGGGGAGAGCAAGCCCCTTGTTTCCTTGGCGGAGACTGGCCTGTGCACACAGAGGCCTGCCAGCAGTGAAGACAGTGCAGGCAGCGAGGGCGTGTGGCAGGCAGCAAAGAGGTGGCAGGAGTCCTGCTTGCAAGTGGGGTCATGCCTGTCTTGTGCTCAGGCCCCAGTGGCCACGTTCACACACAGCCTCTGGACCCGCAGCTTCCCAGCAGTGCAAGACACACACAGGCAACACCCTGGGGCCTGCTCGCCTGAACTGTGCTCTGTCGAGGTCCTGCTGGCTGGCAGTTTCCTAGGCCAGCACAGGCCCTAGGGAGGCCTGGCTGAGCCTGGGATGGGTCCCAAACTAGCAGTGCCCAGGGAAAGCCTGGGACTGGAGGCCAGGCTACAGGCTCATTCCAGCTGGAGCCTGGTGCACAGAGCCTTCAGCTGGGACTTGCCGGGCGAATGCTCAGCACAGTGGCTTTGGCCTGCCATCCACGTTCCTCACTCGGGCCCTTCTGCCTGTTAGACCCACACTCCCTAGAAGTGTGTTCCTGAGGCAGTTGGACAGTTGGGGAAGTGGAGGCTCTCCCAGCATGGGAGGTCTGCCCAGAACATTGCTCTGTGTCCAAAGAGGATTCCCTGCACCTCAGGCACTGGGGAGAGATTTTGTGCACACAGGAGAGCCTTGGCACACGAAGTGTTTCCCCACGGAAAGCAGTGTGAGAAGGAGCCCCTGCCAGGGAAGCATGGCCCTCTGCCACAGAAGCCCTCCATGCCCCAGGCTGTCATGGACTCGGCTACAGGCCTTTGTGGCTGGAGAGACGGCAGCTCCTCTGGAGGCTCTGGGTCAGTGTGCACTCCCCTTCGAGGAAACGAGGCGTGTGGGATGATTCCCTGCCCAAGAATGGCAAGCAGCCTGCTCCTTCCAATGAGATGCACGTGTGGTGTGAGAGGCTTGGCAGCAGAGAAGAAGCAAGAGGGGCAGCCAGAGGGGCAGCCAGAGAGGGGATGTGCACGCAGCTTGAAGGCCCCAGATCTCCTACATCCCAACCAGGGCATGCCGGCTCTGCCCAGCAGGCCCCATTCACAGGAGGGCACCCAGCTTCAGGATCTGCCCTTTCCCAGCCCTGAAACCACACACAGGCCCCACGCTGAGCCCTGCCAAGGGGGAACTTTGCTCCCCGCATGGGCCGAAAGGCACGACTGGGTTAGGGCAGTGAAGGCCCTGGGAGGTCTTCAGGGTGCTGCCACAGCATAGCAGTGCTCAGGCAAAGGCACTCTGCTTTCTGTAGGCTGGACGCACACTGGAGTTTCTGCTTGAGGCAGAGAGAGCTCAGCAGGGCGAGCCAGGGCTGAAGGCAAAGCAGAGAGTTTTCTGGTGGAGCGATTGCTGACAAGCATGGGAGCAGCCTCACTTCAAATGAGTTCCTGAGGCCATTTCCAAGCAGGAGGCACTCTGGCTGCACAAGCTCGAGAGCCCTGCTTAGGACTTCCCTCTGGCAACAGAGTGGGTGCCAAGGGCCTGTGGGTGGGAAGGGGCTCGGAAGGCACAGGGGAGCCTTTGGGCCCCCAGTGCTCTCCCATGGAAAACGCTGCAGGCCCCAGCATCCACGAACTCCTCCGAGGCTGGGCAGTGGGCAAGCTGTCCACAGCCGAAGGCTCCCTGCCAAGTGCTGCAGGCCTTTCTGCATGGCTCAGCGGCAGCTTCCTTGCAGGCTGCTGGTCCAGGGGCGTGTGTGCCCTGGTCCAGAGTGCTGTAGGAGGAGCTCCTAGCAAGGGGAGAGCAAGCCCCTTGTTTCCTTGGCGGAGACTGGCCTGTGCACACAGAGGCCTGCCAGCAGTGAAGACAGTGCAGGCAGCGAGGGCGTGTGGCAGGCAGCAAAGAGGTGGCAGGAGTCCTGCTTGCAAGTGGGGTCATGCCTGTCTTGTGCTCAGGCCCCAGTGGCCACGTTCACACACAGCCTCTGGACCCGCAGCTTCCCAGCAGTGCAAGACACACACAGGCAACACCCTGGGGCCTGCTCGCCTGAACTGTGCTCTGTCGAGGTCCTGCTGGCTGGCAGTTTCCTAGGCCAGCACAGGCCCTAGGGAGGCCTGGCTGAGCCTGGGATGGGTCCCAAACTAGCAGTGCCCAGGGAAAGCCTGGGACTGGAGGCCAGGCTACAGGCTCATTCCAGCTGGAGCCTGGTGCACAGAGCCTTCAGCTGGGACTTGCCGGGGGAATGCTCAGCACAGTGGCTTTGGCCTGCCATCCACGTTCCTCACTCGGGCCCTTCTGCCTGTTAGACCCACACTCCCTAGAAGTGTGTTCCTGAGGCAGTTGGACAGTTGGGGAAGTGGAGGCTCTCCCAGCATGGGAGGTCTGCCCAGAACATTGCTCTGTGTCCAAAGAGGATTCCCTGCACCTCAGGCACTGGGGAGAGATTTTGTGCACACAGGAGAGCCTTGGCACATGCAGTGTTTCCCCACGGAAAGCAGTGTGAGAAGGAGCCCCTGCCAGGGAAGCATGGCCCTCTGCCACAGAAGCCCTCCATGCCACAGGCTGTCATGGACTCGGCTATAGGCCTTTGTGGCTGGAGAGACGGCAGCTCCTCTGGAGGCTCTGGGTCAGTGTGCACTCCCCTTCGAGGAAACGAGGTGTGTGGGAAGATTCCCTGCCCAAGAATGGCAAGCAGCCTGCTCCTTCCAATGAGACGCACGTGTGGTGTGAGAGGCTTGGCAGCAGAGAAGAAGCAAGAGGGGCAGCCAGAGGGGCAGCCAGAGAGGGGATGTGCACGCAGCTTGAAGGCCCCAGATCTCCTACATCCCAACCAGGGCATGCCGGCTCTGCCCAGCAGGCCCCATTCACAGGAGGGCACCCAGCTTCAGGATCTGCCCTTTCCCAGCCCTGAAACCACACACAGGCCCCACGCTGAGCCCTGCCAAGGGGGAACTTTGCTCCCCGCCTGGGCCGAATGGCACGACTGGGTTAGGGCAGAGAAGGCCCTGGGAGGCCTTCAGGGTGCTGCCACAGCATAGCAGTGCTCAGGCAAAGGCACTCTGCTTTCTGTAGGCTGGACGCACACTGGAGTTTCTGCTTGAGGCAGAGAGAGCTCAGCAGGGCGAGCCAGGGCTGAAGGCAAAGCAGAGAGTTTTCTGGTGGAGCGATTGCTGACAAGCATGGGAGCAGCCTCACTTCAAATGAGTTCCTGAGGCCATTTCCAAGCAGGAGGCACTCTGGCTACACAAGCTCGAGAGCCCTGCTTAGGACTTCCCTCTGGCAACAGAGTGGGTGCCAAGGGCCTGTGGGTGGGAAGGGGCTCGGAAGGCACAGGGGAGCCTTTGGGCCCCCAGTGCTCTCCCATGGAAAACGCTGCAGGCCCCAGCATCCACGAACTCCTCCGAGGCTGGGCAGTGGGCAAGCTGTCCACAGCCGAAGGCTCCCTGCCAAGTGCTGCAGGCCTTTCTGCATGGCTCAGCGGCAGCTTCCTTGCAGGCTGCTGGTCCAGGGGCGTGTGTGCCCTGGTCCAGAGTGCTGTAGGAGGAGCTCCTAGCAAGGGGAGAGCAAGCCCCTTGTTTCCTTGGCGGAGACTGGCCTGTGCACACAGAGGCCTGCCAGCAGTGAAGACAGTGCAGGCAGCGAGGGCGTGTGGCAGGCAGCAAAGAGGTGGCAGGAGTCCTGCTTGCAAGTGGGGTCATGCCTGTCTTGTGCTCAGGCCCCAGTGGCCACGTTCACACACAGCCTCTGGACCCGCAGCTTCCCAGCAGTGCAAGACACACACAGGCAACACCCTGGGGCCTGCTCGCCTGAACTGTGCTCTGTCGAGGTCCTGCTGGCTGGCAGTTTCCTAGGCCAGCACAGGCCCTAGGGAGGCCTGGCTGAGCCTGGGATGGGTCCCAAACTAGCAGTGCCCAGGGAAAGCCTGGGACTGGAGGCCAGGCTACAGGCTCATTCCAGCTGGAGCCTGGTGCACAGAGCCTTCAGCTGGGACTTGCCGGGGGAATGCTCAGCACAGTGGCTTTGGCCTGCCATCCACGTTCCTCACTCGGGCCCTTCTGCCTGTTAGACCCACACTCCCTAGAAGTGTGTTCCTGAGGCAGTTGGACAGTTGGGGAAGTGGAGGCTCTCCCAGCATGGGAGGTCTGCCCAGAACATTGCTCTGTGTCCAAAGAGGATTCCCTGCACCTCAGGCACTGGGGAGAGATTTTGTGCACACTGGAGAGCCTTGGCACACGAAGTGTTTCCCCACGGAAAGCAGTGTGAGAAGGAGCCCCTGCCAGGGAAGCATGGCCCTCTGCCACAGAAGCCCTCCATGCCCCAGGCTGTCATGGACTCGGCTACAGGCCTTTGTGGCTGGAGAGACGGCAGCTCCTCTGGAGGCTCTGGGTCAGTGTGCACTCCCCTTCGAGGAAACGAGGCGTGTGGGATGATTCCCTGCCCAAGAATGGCAAGCAGCCTGCTCCTTCCAATGAGATGCACGTGTGGTGTGAGAGGCTTGGCAGCAGAGAAGAAGCAAGAGGGGCAGCCAGAGGGGCAGCCAGAGAGGGGATGTGCACGCAGCTTGAAGGCCCCAGATCTCCTACATCCCAACCAGGGCATGCCGGCTCTGCCCAGCAGGCCCCATTCACAGGAGGGCACCCAGCTTCAGGATCTGCCCTTTCCCAGCCCTGAAACCACACACAGGCCCCACGCTGAGCCCTGCCAAGGGGGAACTTTGCTCCCCGCATGGGCCGAAAGGCACGACTGGGTTAGGGCAGTGAAGGCCCTGGGAGGTCTTCAGGGTGCTGCCACAGCATAGCAGTGCTCAGGCAAAGGCACTCTGCTTTCTGTAGGCTGGACGCACACTGGAGTTTCTGCTTGAGGCAGAGAGAGCTCAGCAGGGCGAGCCAGGGCTGAAGGCAAAGCAGAGAGTTTTCTGGTGGAGCGATTGCTGACAAGCATGGGAGCAGCCTCACTTCAAATGAGTTCCTGAGGCCATTTCCAAGCAGGAGGCACTCTGGCTGCACAAGCTCGAGAGCCCTGCTTAGGACTTCCCTCTGGCAACAGAGTGGGTGCCAAGGGCCTGTGGGTGGGAAGGGGCTCGGAAGCCACAGGGGAGCATTTGGGCCCCCAGTGCTCTCCCATGGAAAACGCTGCAGGCCCCAGCATCCACGAACTGCTCCGAGGCTGGGCAGTGGGCAAGCTGTCCACAGCCGAAGGCTCCCTGCCAAGTGCTGCAGGCCTTTCTGCATGGCTCAGCGGCAGCTTCCTTGCAGGCTGCTGGTCCAGGGGCGTGTGTGCCCTGGTCCAGAGTGCTGTAGGAGGAGCTCCTAGCAAGGGGAGAGCAAGCCCCTTGTTTCCTTGGCGGAGACTGGCCTGTGCACACAGAGGCCTGCCAGCAGTGAAGACAGTGCAGGCAGCGAGGGCGTGTGGCAGGCAGCAAAGAGGTGGCAGGAGTCCTGCTTGCAAGTGGGGTCATGCCTGTCTTGTGCTCAGGCCCCAGTGGCCACGTTCACACACAGCCTCTGGACCCGCAGCTTCCCAGCAGTGCAAGACACACACAGGCAACACCCTGGGGCCTGCTCGCCTGAACTGTGCTCTGTCGAGGTCCTGCTGGCTGGCAGTTTCCTAGGCCAGCACAGGCCCTAGGGAGGCCTGGCTGAGCCTGGGATGGGTCCCAAACTAGCAGTGCCCAGGGAAAGCCTGGGACTGGAGGCCAGGCTACAGGCTCATTCCAGCTGGAGCCTGGTGCACAGAGCCTTCAGCTGGGACTTGCCGGGGGAATGCTCAGCACAGTGGCTTTGGCCTGCCATCCACGTTCCTCACTCGGGCCCTTCTGCCTGTTAGACCCACACTCCCTAGAAGTGTGTTCCTGAGGCAGTTGGACAGTTGGGGAAGTGGAGGCTCTCCCAGCATGGGAGGTCTGCCCAGAACATTGCTCTGTGTCCAAAGAGGATTCCCTGCACCTCAGGCACTGGGGAGAGATTTTGTGCACACAGGAGAGCCTTGGCACATGCAGTGTTTCCCCACGGAAAGCAGTGTGAGAAGGAGCCCCTGCCAGGGAAGCATGGCCCTCTGCCACAGAAGCCCTCCATGCCACAGGCTGTCATGGACTCGGCTATAGGCCTTTGTGGCTGGAGAGACGGCAGCTCCTCTGGAGGCTCTGGGTCAGTGTGCACTCCCCTTCGAGGAAACGAGGTGTGTGGGAAGATTCCCTGCCCAAGAATGGCAAGCAGCCTGCTCCTTCCAATGAGACGCACGTGTGGTGTGAGAGGCTTGGCAGCAGAGAAGAAGCAAGAGGGGCAGCCAGAGGGGCAGCCAGAGAGGGGATGTGCACGCAGCTTGAAGGCCCCAGATCTCCTACATCCCAACCAGGGCATGCCGGCTCTGCCCAGCAGGCCCCATTCACAGGAGGGCACCCAGCTTCAGGATCTGCCCTTTCCCAGCCCTGAAACCACACACAGGCCCCACGCTGAGCCCTGCCAAGGGGGAACTTTGCTCCCCGCCTGGGCCGAATGGCACGACTGGGTTAGGGCAGAGAAGGCCCTGGGAGGCCTTCAGGGTGCTGCCACAGCATAGCAGTGCTCAGGCAAAGGCACTCTGCTTTCTGTAGGCTGGACGCACACTGGAGTTTCTGCTTGAGGCAGAGAGAGCTCAGCAGGGCGAGCCAGGGCTGAAGGCAAAGCAGAGAGTTTTTTGGTGGAGCGATGGCACCATCTGCTGGCTGACAAGCATGGGAGCAGCCTCACTTCAAATGAGTTCCTGAGGCCATTTCCAAGCAGGAGGCACTCTGGCTGCACAAGCTCGAGAGCCCTGCTTAGGACTTCCCTCTGGCAACAGAGTGGGTGCCAAGGGCCTGTGGGTGGGAAGGGGCTCGGAAGGCACAGGGGAGCCTTTGGGCCCCCAGTGCTCTCCCATGGAAAACGCTGCAGGCCCCAGCATCCACGAACTCCTCCGAGGCTGGGCAGTGGGCAAGCTGTCCACAGCCGAAGGCTCCCTGCCAAGTGCTGCAGGCCTTTCTGCATGGCTCAGCGGCAGCTTCCTTGCAGGCTGCTGGTCCAGGGGCGTGTGTGCCCTGGTCCAGAGTGCTGTAGGAGGAGCTCCTAGCAAGGGGAGAGCAAGCCCCTTGTTTCCTTGGCGGAGACTGGCCTGTGCACACAGAGGCCTGCCAGCAGTGAAGACAGTGCAGGCAGCGAGGGCGTGTGGCAGGCAGCAAAGAGGTGGCAGGAGTCCTGCTTGCAAGTGGGGTCATGCCTGTCTTGTGCTCAGGCCCCAGTGGCCACGTTCACACACAGCCTCTGGACCCGCAGCTTCCCAGCAGTGCAAGACACACACAGGCAACACCCTGGGGCCTGCTCGCCTGAACTGTGCTCTGTCGAGGTCCTGCTGGCTGGCAGTTTCCTAGGCCAGCACAGGCCCTAGGGAGGCCTGGCTGAGCCTGGGATGGGTCCCAAACTAGCAGTGCCCAGGGAAAGCCTGGGACTGGAGGCCAGGCTACAGGCTCATTCCAGCTGGAGCCTGGTGCACAGAGCCTTCAGCTGGGACTTGCCGGGGGAATGCTCAGCACAGTGGCTTTGGCCTGCCATCCACGTTCCTCACTCGGGCCCTTCTGCCTGTTAGACCCACACTCCCTAGAAGTGTGTTCCTGAGGCAGTTGGACAGTTGGGGAAGTGGAGGCTCTCCCAGCATGGGAGGTCTGCCCAGAACATTGCTCTGTGTCCAAAGAGGATTCCCTGCACCTCAGGCACTGGGGAGAGATTTTGTGCACACAGGAGAGCCTTGGCACACGAAGTGTTTCCCCACGGAAAGCAGTGTGAGAAGGAGCCCCTGCCAGGGAAGCATGGCCCTCTGCCACAGAAGCCCTCCATGCCCCAGGCTGTCATGGACTCGGCTACAGGCCTTTGTGGCTGGAGAGACGGCAGCTCCTCTGGAGGCTCTGGGTCAGTGTGCACTCCCCTTCGAGGAAACGAGGCGTGTGGGATGATTCCCTGCCCAAGAATGGCAAGCAGCCTGCTCCTTCCAATGAGATGCACGTGTGGTGTGAGAGGCTTGGCAGCAGAGAAGAAGCAAGAGGGGCAGCCAGAGGGGCAGCCAGAGAGGGGATGTGCACGCAGCTTGAAGGCCCCAGATCTCCTACATCCCAACCAGGGCATGCCGGCTCTGCCCAGCAGGCCCCATTCACAGGAGGGCACCCAGCTTCAGGATCTGCCCTTTCCCAGCCCTGAAACCACACACAGGCCCCACGCTGAGCCCTGCCAAGGGGGAACTTTGCTCCCCGCATGGGCCGAAAGGCACGACTGGGTTAGGGCAGTGAAGGCCCTGGGAGGTCTTCAGGGTGCTGCCACAGCATAGCAGTGCTCAGGCAAAGGCACTCTGCTTTCTGTAGGCTGGACGCACACTGGAGTTTCTGCTTGAGGCAGAGAGAGCTCAGCAGGGCGAGCCAGGGCTGAAGGCAAAGCAGAGAGTTTTCTGGTGGAGCGATTGCTGACAAGCATGGGAGCAGCCTCACTTCAAATGAGTTCCTGAGGCCATTTCCAAGCAGGAGGCACTCTGGCTACACAAGCTCGAGAGCCCTGCTTAGGACTTCCCTCTGGCAACAGAGTGGGTGCCAAGGGCCTGTGGGTGGGAAGGGGCTCGGAAGCCACAGGGGAGCATTTGGGCCCCCAGTGCTCTCCCATGGAAAACGCTGCAGGCCCCAGCATCCACGAACTCCTCCGAGGCTGGGCAGTGGGCAAGCTGTCCACAGCCGAAGGCTCCCTGCCAAGTGCTGCAGGCCTTTCTGCATGGCTCAGCGGCAGCTTCCTTGCAGGCTGCTGGTCCAGGGGCGTGTGTGCCCTGGTCCAGAGTGCTGTAGGAGGAGCTCCTAGCAAGGGGAGAGCAAGCCCCTTGTTTCCTTGGCGGAGACTGGCCTGTGCACACAGAGGCCTGCCAGCAGTGAAGACAGTGCAGGCAGCGAGGGCGTGTGGCAGGCAGCAAAGAGGTGGCAGGAGTCCTGCTTGCAAGTGGGGTCATGCCTGTCTTGTGCTCAGGCCCCAGTGGCCACGTTCACACACAGCCTCTGGACCCGCAGCTTCCCAGCAGTGCAAGACACACACAGGCAACACCCTGGGGCCTGCTCGCCTGAACTGTGCTCTGTCGAGGTCCTGCTGGCTGGCAGTTTCCTAGGCCAGCACAGGCCCTAGGGAGGCCTGGCTGAGCCTGGGATGGGTCCCAAACTAGCAGTGCCCAGGGAAAGCCTGGGACTGGAGGCCAGGCTACAGGCTCATTCCAGCTGGAGCCTGGTGCACAGAGCCTTCAGCTGGGACTTGCCGGGGGAATGCTCAGCACAGTGGCTTTGGCCTGCCATCCACGTTCCTCACTCGGGCCCTTCTGCCTGTTAGACCCACACTCCCTAGAAGTGTGTTCCTGAGGCAGTTGGACAGTTGGGGAAGTGGAGGCTCTCCCAGCATGGGAGGTCTGCCCAGAACATTGCTCTGTGTCCAAAGAGGATTCCCTGCACCTCAGGCACTGGGGAGAGATTTTGTGCACACAGGAGAGCCTTGGCACACGAAGTGTTTCCCCACGGAAAGCAGTGTGAGAAGGAGCCCCTGCCAGGGAAGCATGGCCCTCTGCCACAGAAGCCCTCCATGCCCCAGGCTGTCATGGACTCGGCTACAGGCCTTTGTGGCTGGAGAGACGGCAGCTCCTCTGGAGGCTCTGGGTCAGTGTGCACTCCCCTTCGAGGAAACGAGGCGTGTGGGATGATTCCCTGCCCAAGAATGGCAAGCAGCCTGCTCCTTCCAATGAGATGCACGTGTGGTGTGAGAGGCTTGGCAGCAGAGAAGAAGCAAGAGGGGCAGCCAGAGGGGCAGCCAGAGAGGGGATGTGCACGCAGCTTGAAGGCCCCAGATCTCCTACATCCCAACCAGGGCATGCCGGCTCTGCCCAGCAGGCCCCATTCACAGGAGGGCACCCAGCTTCAGGATCTGCCCTTTCCCAGCCCTGAAACCACACACAGGCCCCACGCTGAGCCCTGCCAAGGGGGAACTTTGCTCCCCGCATGGGCCGAAAGGCACGACTGGGTTAGGGCAGTGAAGGCCCTGGGAGGTCTTCAGGGTGCTGCCACAGCATAGCAGTGCTCAGGCAAAGGCACTCTGCTTTCTGTAGGCTGGACGCACACTGGAGTTTCTGCTTGAGGCAGAGAGAGCTCAGCAGGGCGAGCCAGGGCTGAAGGCAAAGCAGAGAGTTTTCTGGTGGAGCGATTGCTGACAAGCATGGGAGCAGCCTCACTTCAAATGAGTTCCTGAGGCCATTTCCAAGCAGGAGGCACTCTGGCTGCACAAGCTCGAGAGCCCTGCTTAGGACTTCCCTCTGGCAACAGAGTGGGTGCCAAGGGCCTGTGGGTGGGAAGGGGCTCGGAAGCCACAGGGGAGCATTTGGGCCCCCAGTGCTCTCCCATGGAAAACGCTGCAGGCCCCAGCATCCACGAACTCCTCCGAGGCTGGGCAGTGGGCAAGCTGTCCACGGCCGAAGGCTCCCTGCCAAGTGCTGCAGGCCTTTCTGCATGGCTCAGCGGCAGCTTCCTTGCAGGCTGCTGGTCCAGGGGCGTGTGTGCCCTGGTCCAGAGTGCTGTAGGAGGAGCTCCTAGCAAGGGGAGAGCAAGCCCCTTGTTTCCTTGGCGGAGACTGGCCTGTGCACACAGAGGCCTGCCAGCAGTGAAGACAGTGCAGGCAGCGAGGGCGTGTGGCAGGCAGCAAAGAGGTGGCAGGAGTCCTGCTTGCAAGTGGGGTCATGCCTGTCTTGTGCTCAGGCCCCAGTGGCCACGTTCACACACAGCCTCTGGACCCGCAGCTTCCCAGCAGTGCAAGACACACACAGGCAACACCCTGGGGCCTGCTCGCCTGAACTGTGCTCTGTCGAGGTCCTGCTGGCTGGCAGTTTCCTAGGCCAGCACAGGCCCTAGGGAGGCCTGGCTGAGTCTGGGATGGGTCCCAAACTAGCAGTGCCCAGGGAAAGCCTGGGACTGGAGGCCAGGCTACAGGCTCATTCCAGCTGGAGCCTGGTGCACAGAGCCTTCAGCTGGGACTTGCCGGGCAAATGCTCAGCACAGTGGCTTTGGCCTGCCATCCACGTTCCTCACTCGGGCCCTTCTGCCTGTTAGACCCACACTCCCTAGAAGTGTGTTCCTGAGGCAGTTGGACAGTTGGGGAAGTGGAGGCTCTCCCAGCATGGGAGGTCTGCCCAGAACATTGCTCTGTGTCCAAAGAGGATTCCCTGCACCTCAGGCACTGGGGAGAGATTTTGTGCACACAGGAGAGCCTTGGCACATGCAGTGTTTCCCCACGGAAAGCAGTGTGAGAAGGAGCCCCTGCCAGGGAAGCATGGCCCTCTGCCACAGAAGCCCTCCATGCCACAGGCTGTCATGGACTCGGCTATAGGCCTTTGTGGCTGGAGAGACGGCAGCTCCTCTGGAGGCTCTGGGTCAGTGTGCACTCCCCTTCGAGGAAACGAGGTGTGTGGGAAGATTCCCTGCCCAAGAATGGCAAGCAGCCTGCTCCTTCCAATGAGACGCACGTGTGGTGTGAGAGGCTTGGCAGCAGAGAAGAAGCAAGAGGGGCAGCCAGAGGGGCAGCCAGAGAGGGGATGTGCACGCAGCTTGAAGGCCCCAGATCTCCTACATCCCAACCAGGGCATGCCGGCTCTGCCCAGCAGGCCCCATTCACAGGAGGGCACCCAGCTTCAGGATCTGCCCTTTCCCAGCCCTGAAACCACACACAGGCCCCACGCTGAGCCCTGCCAAGGGGGAACTTTGCTCCCCGCCTGGGCCGAATGGCACGACTGGGTTAGGGCAGAGAAGGCCCTGGGAGGCCTTCAGGGTGCTGCCACAGCATAGCAGTGCTCAGGCAAAGGCACTCTGCTTTCTGTAGGCTGGACGCACACTGGAGTTTCTGCTTGAGGCAGAGAGAGCTCAGCAGGGCGAGCCAGGGCTGAAGGCAAAGCAGAGAGTTTTTTGGTGGAGCGATGGCACCATCTGCTGGCTGACAAGCATGGGAGCAGCCTCACTTCAAATGAGTTCCTGAGGCCATTTCCAAGCAGGAGGCACTCTGGCTGCACAAGCTCGAGAGCCCTGCTTAGGACTTCCCTCTGGCAACAGAGTGGGTGCCAAGGGCCTGTGGGTGGGAAGGGGCTCGGAAGGCACAGGGGAGCCTTTGGGCCCCCAGTGCTCTCCCATGGAAAACGCTGCAGGCCCCAGCATCCACGAACTCCTCCGAGGCTGGGCAGTGGGCAAGCTGTCCACAGCCGAAGGCTCCCTGCCAAGTGCTGCAGGCCTTTCTGCATGGCTCAGCGGCAGCTTCCTTGCAGGCTGCTGGTCCAGGGGCGTGTGTGCCCTGGTCCAGAGTGCTGTAGGAGGAGCTCCTAGCAAGGGGAGAGCAAGCCCCTTGTTTCCTTGGCGGAGACTGGCCTGTGCACACAGAGGCCTGCCAGCAGTGAAGACAGTGCAGGCAGCGAGGGCGTGTGGCAGGCAGCAAAGAGGTGGCAGGAGTCCTGCTTGCAAGTGGGGTCATGCCTGTCTTGTGCTCAGGCCCCAGTGGCCACGTTCACACACAGCCTCTGGACCCGCAGCTTCCCAGCAGTGCAAGACACACACAGGCAACACCCTGGGGCCTGCTCGCCTGAACTGTGCTCTGTCGAGGTCCTGCTGGCTGGCAGTTTCCTAGGCCAGCACAGGCCCTAGGGAGGCCTGGCTGAGCCTGGGATGGGTCCCAAACTAGCAGTGCCCAGGGAAAGCCTGGGACTGGAGGCCAGGCTACAGGCTCATTCCAGCTGGAGCCTGGTGCACAGAGCCTTCAGCTGGGACTTGCCGGGGGAATGCTCAGCACAGTGGCTTTGGCCTGCCATCCACGTTCCTCACTCGGGCCCTTCTGCCTGTTAGACCCACACTCCCTAGAAGTGTGTTCCTGAGGCAGTTGGACAGTTGGGGAAGTGGAGGCTCTCCCAGCATGGGAGGTCTGCCCAGAACATTGCTCTGTGTCCAAAGAGGATTCCCTGCACCTCAGGCACTGGGGAGAGATTTTGTGCACACAGGAGAGCCTTGGCACACGAAGTGTTTCCCCACGGAAAGCAGTGTGAGAAGGAGCCCCTGCCAGGGAAGCATGGCCCTCTGCCACAGAAGCCCTCCATGCCACAGGCTGTCATGGACTCGGCTACAGGCCTTTGTGGCTGGAGAGACGGCAGCTCCTCTGGAGGCTCTGGGTCAGTGTGCACTCCCCTTCGAGGAAACGAGGCGTGTGGGATGATTCCCTGCCCAAGAATGGCAAGCAGCCTGCTCCTTCCAATGAGATGCACGTGTGGTGTGAGAGGCTTGGCAGCAGAGAAGAAGCAAGAGGGGCAGCCAGAGGATCAGCCAGAGAGGGGATGTGCACGCAGCTTGAAGGCCCCAGATCTCCTACATCCCAACCAGGGCATGCCGGCTCTGCCCAGCAGGCCCCATTCACAGGAGGGCACCCAGCTTCAGGATCTGCCCTTTCCCAGCCCTGAAACCACACACAGGCCCCACGCTGAGCCCTGCCAAGGGGGAACTTTGCTCCCCGCATGGGCCGAAAGGCACGACTGGGTTAGGGCAGTGAAGGCCCTGGGAGGTCTTCAGGGTGCTGCCACAGCATAGCAGTGCTCAGGCAAAGGCACTCTGCTTTCTGTAGGCTGGACGCACACTGGAGTTTCTGCTTGAGGCAGAGAGAGCTCAGCAGGGCGAGCCAGGGCTGAAGGCAAAGCAGAGAGTTTTCTGGTGGAGCGATTGCTGACAAGCATGGGAGCAGCCTCACTTCAAATGAGTTCCTGAGGCCATTTCCAAGCAGGAGGCACTCTGGCTGCACAAGCTCGAGAGCCCTGCTTAGGACTTCCCTCTGGCAACAGAGTGGGTGCCAAGGGCCTGTGGGTGGGAAGGGGCTCGGAAGCCACAGGGGAGCATTTGGGCCCCCAGTGCTCTCCCATGGAAAACGCTGCAGGCCCCAGCATCCACGAACTCCTCCGAGGCTGGGCAGTGGGCAAGCTGTCCACAGCCGAAGGCTCCCTGCCAAGTGCTGCAGGCCTTTCTGCATGGCTCAGCGGCAGCTTCCTTGCAGGCTGCTGGTCCAGGGGCGTGTGTGCCCTGGTCCAGAGTGCTGTAGGAGGAGCTCCTAGCAAGGGGAGAGCAAGCCCCTTGTTTCCTTGGCAGAGACTGGCCTGTGCACACAGAGGCCTGCCAGCAGTGAAGACAGTGCAGGCAGCGAGGGCGTGTGGCAGGCAGCAAAGAGGTGGCAGGAGTCCTGCTTGCAAGTGGGGTCATGCCTGTCTTGTGCTCAGGCCCCAGTGGCCACGTTCACACACAGCCTCTGGACCCGCAGCTTCCCAGCAGTGCAAGACACACACAGGCAACACCCTGGGGCCTGCTCGCCTGAACTGTGCTCTGTCGAGGTCCTGCTGGCTGGCAGTTTCCTAGGCCAGCACAGGCCCTAGGGAGGCCTGGCTGAGCCTGGGATGGGTCCCAAACTAGCAGTGCCCAGGGAAAGCCTGGGACTGGAGGCCAGGCTACAGGCTCATTCCAGCTGGAGCCTGGTGCACAGAGCCTTCAGCTGGGACTTGCCGGGGGAATGCTCAGCACAGTGGCTTTGGCCTGCCATCCACGTTCCTCACTCGGGCCCTTCTGCCTGTTAGACCCACACTCCCTAGAAGTGTGTTCCTGAGGCAGTTGGACAGTTGGGGAAGTGGAGGCTCTCCCAGCATGGGAGGTCTGCCCAGAACATTGCTCTGTGTCCAAAGAGGATTCCCTGCACCTCAGGCACTGGGGAGAGATTTTGTGCACACAGGAGAGCCTTGGCACATGCAGTGTTTCCCCACGGAAAGCAGTGTGAGAAGGAGCCCCTGCCAGGGAAGCATGGCCCTCTGCCACAGAAGCCCTCCATGCCACAGGCTGTCATGGACTCGGCTATAGGCCTTTGTGGCTGGAGAGACGGCAGCTCCTCTGGAGGCTCTGGGTCAGTGTGCACTCCCCTTCGAGGAAACGAGGTGTGTGGGAAGATTCCCTGCCCAAGAATGGCAAGCAGCCTGCTCCTTCCAATGAGACGCACGTGTGGTGTGAGAGGCTTGGCAGCAGAGAAGAAGCAAGAGGGGCAGCCAGAGGGGCAGCCAGAGAGGGGATGTGCACGCAGCTTGAAGGCCCCAGATCTCCTACATCCCAACCAGGGCATGCCGGCTCTGCCCAGCAGGCCCCATTCACAGGAGGGCACCCAGCTTCAGGATCTGCCCTTTCCCAGCCCTGAAACCACACACAGGCCCCACGCTGAGCCCTGCCAAGGGGGAACTTTGCTCCCCGCCTGGGCCGAATGGCACGACTGGGTTAGGGCAGAGAAGGCCCTGGGAGGCCTTCAGGGTGCTGCCACAGCATAGCAGTGCTCAGGCAAAGGCACTCTGCTTTCTGTAGGCTGGACGCACACTGGAGTTTCTGCTTGAGGCAGAGAGAGCTCAGCAGGGCGAGCCAGGGCTGAAGGCAAAGCAGAGAGTTTTTTGGTGGAGCGATGGCACCATCTGCTGGCTGACAAGCATGGGAGCAGCCTCACTTCAAATGAGTTCCTGAGGCCATTTCCAAGCAGGAGGCACTCTGGCTGCACAAGCTCGAGAGCCCTGCTTAGGACTTCCCTCTGGCAACAGAGTGGGTGCCAAGGGCCTGTGGGTGGGAAGGGGCTCGGAAGGCACAGGGGAGCCTTTGGGCCCCCAGTGCTCTCCCATGGAAAACGCTGCAGGCCCCAGCATCCACGAACTCCTCCGAGGCTGGGCAGTGGGCAAGCTGTCCACAGCCGAAAGCTCCCTGCCAAGTGCTGCAGGCCTTTCTGCATGGCTCAGCGGCAGCTTCCTTGCAGGCTGCTGGTCCAGGGGCGTGTGTGCCCTGGTCCAGAGTGCTGTAGGAGGAGCTCCTAGCAAGGGGAGAGCAAGCCCCTTGTTTCCTTGGCGGAGACTGGCCTGTGCACACAGAGGCCTGCCAGCAGTGAAGACAGTGCAGGCAGCGAGGGCGTGTGGCAGGCAGCAAAGAGGTGGCAGGAGTCCTGCTTGCAAGTGGGGTCATGCCTGTCTTGTGCTCAGGCCCCAGTGGCCACGTTCACACACAGCCTCTGGACCCGCAGCTTCCCAGCAGTGCAAGACACACACAGGCAACACCCTGGGGCCTGCTCGCCTGAACTGTGCTCTGTCGAGGTCCTGCTGGCTGGCAGTTTCCTAGGCCAGCACAGGCCCTAGGGAGGCCTGGCTGAGCCTGGGATGGGTCCCAAACTAGCAGTGCCCAGGGAAAGCCTGGGACTGGAGGCCAGGCTACAGGCTCATTCCAGCTTGAGCCTGGTGCACAGAGCCTTCAGCTGGGACTTGCCGGGGGAATGCTCAGCACAGTGGCTTTGGCCTGCCATCCACGTTCCTCACTCGGGCCCTTCTGCCTGTTAGACCCACACTCCCTAGAAGTGTGTTCCTGAGGCAGTTGGACAGTTGGGGAAGTGGAGGCTCTCCCAGCATGGGAGGTCTGCCCAGAACATTGCTCTGTGTCCAAAGAGGATTCCCTGCACCTCAGGCACTGGGGAGAGATTTTGTGCACACAGGAGAGCCTTGGCACACGAAGTGTTTCCCCACGGAAAGCAGTGTGAGAAGGAGCCCCTGCCAGGGAAGCATGGCCCTCTGCCACAGAAGCCCTCCATGCCACAGGCTGTCATGGACTCGGCTACAGGCCTTTGTGGCTGGAGAGACGGCAGCTCCTCTGGAGGCTCTGGGTCAGTGTGCACTCCCCTTCGAGGAAACGAGGCGTGTGGGATGATTCCCTGCCCAAGAATGGCAAGCAGCCTGCTCCTTCCAATGAGATGCACGTGTGGTGTGAGAGGCTTGGCAGCAGAGAAGAAGCAAGAGGGGCAGCCAGAGGGGCAGCCAGAGAGGGGATGTGCACGCAGCTTGAAGGCCCCAGATCTCCTACATCCCAACCAGGGCATGCCGGCTCTGCCCAGCAGGCCCCATTCACAGGAGGGCACCCAGCTTCAGGATCTGCCCTTTCCCAGCCCTGAAACCACACACAGGCCCCACGCTGAGCCCTGCCAAGGGGGAACTTTGCTCCCCGCATGGGCCGAAAGGCACGACTGGGTTAGGGCAGTGAAGGCCCTGGGAGGTCTTCAGGGTGCTGCCACAGCATAGCAGTGCTCAGGCAAAGGCACTCTGCTTTCTGTAGGCTGGACGCACACTGGAGTTTCTGCTTGAGGCAGAGAGAGCTCAGCAGGGCGAGCCAGGGCTGAAGGCAAAGCAGAGAGTTTTCTGGTGGAGCGATTGCTGACAAGCATGGGAGCAGCCTCACTTCAAATGAGTTCCTGAGGCCATTTCCAAGCAGGAGGCACTCTGGCTGCACAAGCTCGAGAGCCCTGCTTAGGACTTCCCTCTGGCAACAGAGTGGGTGCCAAGGGCCTGTGGGTGGGAAGGGGCTCGGAAGCCACAGGGGAGCATTTGGGCCCCCAGTGCTCTCCCATGGAAAACGCTGCAGGCCCCAGCATCCACGAACTCCTCCGAGGCTGGGCAGTGGGCAAGCTGTCCACAGCCGAAGGCTCCCTGCCAAGTGCTGCAGGCCTTTCTGCATGGCTCAGCGGCAGCTTCCTTGCAGGCTGCTGGTCCAGGGGCGTGTGTGCCCTGGTCCAGAGTGCTGTAGGAGGAGCTCCTAGCAAGGGGAGAGCAAGCCCCTTGTTTCCTTGGCGGAGACTGGCCTGTGCACACAGAGGCCTGCCAGCAGTGAAGACAGTGCAGGCAGCGAGGGCGTGTGGCAGGCAGCAAAGAGGTGGCAGGAGTCCTGCTTGCAAGTGGGGTCATGCCTGTCTTGTGCTCAGGCCCCAGTGGCCACGTTCACACACAGCCTCTGGACCCGCAGCTTCCCAGCAGTGCAAGACACACACAGGCAACACCCTGGGGCCTGCTCGCCTGAACTGTGCTCTGTCGAGGTCCTGCTGGCTGGCAGTTTCCTAGGCCAGCACAGGCCCTAGGGAGGCCTGGCTGAGCCTGGGATGGGTCCCAAACTAGCAGTGCCCAGGGAAAGCCTGGGACTGGAGGCCAGGCTACAGGCTCATTCCAGCTGGAGCCTGGTGCACAGAGCCTTCAGCTGGGACTTGCCGGGGGAATGCTCAGCACAGTGGCTTTGGCCTGCCATCCACGTTCCTCACTCGGGCCCTTCTGCCTGTTAGACCCACACTCCCTAGAAGTGTGTTCCTGAGGCAGTTGGACAGTTGGGGAAGTGGAGGCTCTCCCAGCATGGGAGGTCTGCCCAGAACATTGCTCTGTGTCCAAAGAGGATTCCCTGCACCTCAGGCACTGGGGAGAGATTTTGTGCACACAGGAGAGCCTTGGCACATGCAGTGTTTCCCCACGGAAAGCAGTGTGAGAAGGAGCCCCTGCCAGGGAAGCATGGCCCTCTGCCACAGAAGCCCTCCATGCCACAGGCTGTCATGGACTCGGCTATAGGCCTTTGTGGCTGGAGAGACGGCAGCTCCTCTGGAGGCTCTGGGTCAGTGTGCACTCCCCTTCGAGGAAACGAGGCGTGTGGGAAGATTCCCTGCCCAAGAATGGCAAGCAGCCTGCTCCTTCCAATGAGACGCACGTGTGGTGTGAGAGGCTTGGCAGCAGAGAAGAAGCAAGAGGGGCAGCCAGAGGGGCAGCCAGAGAGGGGATGTGCACGCAGCTTGAAGGCCCCAGATCTCCTACATCCCAACCAGGGCATGCCGGCTCTGCCCAGCAGGCCCCATTCACAGGAGGGCACCCAGCTTCAGGATCTGCCCTTTCCCAGCCCTGAAACCACACACAGGCCCCACGCTGAGCCCTGCCAAGGGGGAACTTTGCTCCCCGCCTGGGCCGAATGGCACGACTGGGTTAGGGCAGAGAAGGCCCTGGGAGGCCTTCAGGGTGCTGCCACAGCATAGCAGTGCTCAGGCAAAGGCACTCTGCTTTCTGTAGGCTGGACGCACACTGGAGTTTCTGCTTGAGGCAGAGAGAGCTCAGCAGGGCGAGCCAGGGCTGAAGGCAAAGCAGAGAGTTTTTTGGTGGAGCGATGGCACCATCTGCTGGCTGACAAGCATGGGAGCAGCCTCACTTCAAATGAGTTCCTGAGGCCATTTCCAAGCAGGAGGCACTCTGGCTGCACAAGCTCGAGAGCCCTGCTTAGGACTTCCCTCTGGCAACAGAGTGGGTGCCAAGGGCCTGTGGGTGGGAAGGGGCTCGGAAGCCACAGGGGAGCATTTGGGCCCCCAGTGCTCTCCCATGGAAAACGCTGCAGGCCCCAGCATCCACGAACTCCTCCGAGGCTGGGCAGTGGGCAAGCTGTCCACAGCCGAAGGCTCCCTGCCAAGTGCTGCAGGCCTTTCTGCATGGCTCAGCGGCAGCTTCCTTGCAGGCTGCTGGTCCAGGGGCATGTGTGCCCTGGTCCAGAGTGCTGTAGGAGGAGCTCCTAGCAAGGGGAGAGCAAGCCCCTTGTTTCCTTGGCGGAGACTGGCCTGTGCACACAGAGGCCTGCCAGCAGTGAAGACAGTGCAGGCAGCGAGGGCGTGTGGCAGGCAGCAAAGAGGTGGCAGGAGTCCTGCTTGCAAGTGGGGTCATGCCTGTCTTGTGCTCAGGCCCCAGTGGCCACGTTCACACACAGCCTCTGGACCCGCAGCTTCCCAGCAGTGCAAGACACACACAGGCAACACCCTGGGGCCTGCTCGCCTGAACTGTGCTCTGTCGAGGTCCTGCTGGCTGGCAGTTTCCTAGGCCAGCACAGGCCCTAGGGAGGCCTGGCTGAGCCTGGGATGGGTCCCAAACTAGCAGTGCCCAGGGAAAGCCTGGGACTGGAGGCCAGGCTACAGGCTCATTCCAGCTGGAGCCTGGTGCACAGAGCCTTCAGCTGGGACTTGCCGGGGGAATGCTCAGCACAGTGGCTTTGGCCTGCCATCCACGTTCCTCACTCGGGCCCTTCTGCCTGTTAGACCCACACTCCCTAGAAGTGTGTTCCTGAGGCAGTTGGACAGTTGGGGAAGTGGAGGCTCTCCCAGCATGGGAGGTCTGCCCAGAACATTGCTCTGTGTCCAAAGAGGATTCCCTGCACCTCAGGCACTGGGGAGAGATTTTGTGCACACAGGAGAGCCTTGGCACATGCAGTGTTTCCCCACGGAAAGCAGTGTGAGAAGGAGCCCCTGCCAGGGAAGCATGGCCCTCTGCCACAGAAGCCCTCCATGCCACAGGCTGTCATGGACTCGGCTATAGGCCTTTGTGGCTGGAGAGACGGCAGCTCCTCTGGAGGCTCTGGGTCAGTGTGCACTCCCCTTCGAGGAAACGAGGTGTGTGGGAAGATTCCCTGCCCAAGAATGGCAAGCAGCCTGCTCCTTCCAATGAGACGCACGTGTGGTGTGAGAGGCTTGGCAGCAGAGAAGAAGCAAGAGGGGCAGCCAGAGGGGCAGCCAGAGAGGGGATGTGCACGCAGCTTGAAGGCCCCAGATCTCCTACATCCCAACCAGGGCATGCCGGCTCTGCCCAGCAGGCCCCATTCACAGGAGGGCACCCAGCTTCAGGATCTGCCCTTTCCCAGCCCTGAAACCACACACAGGCCCCACGCTGAGCCCTGCCAAGGGGGAACTTTGCTCCCCGCCTGGGCCGAATGGCAAGACTGGGTTAGGGCAGAGAAGGCCCTGGGAGGCCTTCAGGGTGCTGCCACAGCATAGCAGTGCTCAGGCAAAGGCACTCTGCTTTCTGTAGGCTGGACGCACACTGGAGTTTCTGCTTGAGGCAGAGAGAGCTCAGCAGGGCGAGCCAGGGCTGAAGGCAAAGCAGAGAGTTTTTTGGTGGAGCGATGGCACCATCTGCTGGCTGCCAAGCATGGGAGCAGCCTCACTTCAAATGAGTTCCTGAGGCCATTTCCAAGCAGGAGGCACTCTGGCTGCACAAGCTCGAGAGCCCTGCTTAGGACTTCCCTCTGGCAACAGAGTGGGTGCCAAGGGCCTGTGGGTGGGAAGGGGCTCGGAAGCCACAGGGGAGCCTTTGGGCCCCCAGTGCTCTCCCATGGAAAACGCTGCAGGCCCCAGCATCCACGAACTCCTCCGAGGCTGGGCAGTGGGCAAGCTGTCCACAGCCGAAGGCTCCCTGCCAAGTGCTGCAGGCCTTTCTGCATGGCTCAGCGGCAGCTTCCTTGCAGGCTGCTGGTCCAGGGGCGTGTGTGCCCTGGTCCAGAGTGCTGTAGGAGGAGCTCCTAGCAAGGGGAGAGCAAGCCCCTTGTTTCCTTGGCGGAGACTGGCCTGTGCACACAGAGGCCTGCCAGCAGTGAAGACAGTGCAGGCAGCGAGGGCGTGTGGCAGGCAGCAAAGAGGTGGCAGGAGTCCTGCTTGCAAGTGGGGTCATGCCTGTCTTGTGCTCAGGCCCCAGTGGCCACGTTCACACACAGCCTCTGGACCCGCAGCTTCCCAGCAGTGCAAGACACACACAGGCAACACCCTGGGGCCTGCTCGCCTGAACTGTGCTCTGTCGAGGTCCTGCTGGCTGGCAGTTTCCTAGGCCAGCACAGGCCCTAGGGAGGCCTGGCTGAGCCTGGGATGGGTCCCAAACTAGCAGTGCCCAGGGAAAGCCTGGGACTGGAGGCCAGGCTACAGGCTCATTCCAGCTTGAGCCTGGTGCACAGAGCCTTCAGCTGGGACTTGCCGGGGGAATGCTCAGCACAGTGGCTTTGGCCTGCCATCCACGTTCCTCACTCGGGCCCTTCTGCCTGTTAGACCCACACTCCCTAGAAGTGTGTTCCTGAGGCAGTTGGACAGTTGGGGAAGTGGAGGCTCTCCCAGCATGGGAGGTCTGCCCAGAACATTGCTCTGTGTCCAAAGAGGATTCCCTGCACCTCAGGCACTGGGGAGAGATTTTGTGCACACAGGAGAGCCTTGGCACACGAAGTGTTTCCCCACGGAAAGCAGTGTGAGAAGGAGCCCCTGCCAGGGAAGCATGGCCCTCTGCCACAGAAGCCCTCCATGCCACAGGCTGTCATGGACTCGGCTACAGGCCTTTGTGGCTGGAGAGACGGCAGCTCCTCTGGAGGCTCTGGGTCAGTGTGCACTCCCCTTCGAGGAAACGAGGCGTGTGGGATGATTCCCTGCCCAAGAATGGCAAGCAGCCTGCTCCTTCCAATGAGATGCACGTGTGGTGTGAGAGGCTTGGCAGCAGAGAAGAAGCAAGAGGGGCAGCCAGAGGGGCAGCCAGAGAGGGGATGTGCACGCAGCTTGAAGGCCCCAGATCTCCTACATCCCAACCAGGGCATGCCGGCTCTGCCCAGCAGGCCCCATTCACAGGAGGGCACCCAGCTTCAGGATCTGCCCTTTCCCAGCCCTGAAACCACACACAGGCCCCACGCTGAGCCCTGCCAAGGGGGAACTTTGCTCCCCGCATGGGCCGAAAGGCACGACTGGGTTAGGGCAGTGAAGGCCCTGGGAGGTCTTCAGGGTGCTGCCACAGCATAGCAGTGCTCAGGCAAAGGCACTCTGCTTTCTGTAGGCTGGACGCACACTGGAGTTTCTGCTTGAGGCAGAGAGAGCTCAGCAGGGCGAGCCAGGGCTGAAGGCAAAGCAGAGAGTTTTCTGGTGGAGCGATTGCTGACAAGCATGGGAGCAGCCTCACTTCAAATGAGTTCCTGAGGCCATTTCCAAGCAGGAGGCACTCTGGCTGCACAAGCTCGAGAGCCCTGCTTAGGACTTCCCTCTGGCAACAGAGTGGGTGCCAAGGGCCTGTGGGTGGGAAGGGGCTCGGAAGCCACAGGGGAGCATTTGGGCCCCCAGTGCTCTCCCATGGAAAACGCTGCAGGCCCCAGCATCCACGAACTCCTCCGAGGCTGGGCAGTGGGCAAGCTGTCCACAGCCGAAGGCTCCCTGCCAAGTGCTGCAGGCCTTTCTGCATGGCTCAGCGGCAGCTTCCTTGCAGGCTGCTGGTCCAGGGGCGTGTGTGCCCTGGTCCAGAGTGCTGTAGGAGGAGCTCCTAGCAAGGGGAGAGCAAGCCCCTTGTTTCCTTGGCGGAGACTGGCCTGTGCACACAGAGGCCTGCCAGCAGTGAAGACAGTGCAGGCAGTGAGGGCGTGTGGCAGGCAGCAAAGAGGTGGCAGGAGTCCTGCTTGCAAGTGGGGTCATGCCTGTCTTGTGCTCAGGCCCCAGTGGCCACGTTCACACACAGCCTCTGGACCCGCAGCTTCCCAGCAGTGCAAGACACACACAGGCAACACCCTGGGGCCTGCTCGCCTGAACTGTGCTCTGTCGAGGTCCTGCTGGCTGGCAGTTTCCTAGGCCAGCACAGGCCCTAGGGAGGCCTGGCTGAGCCTGGGATGGGTCCCAAACTAGCAGTGCCCAGGGAAAGCCTGGGACTGGAGGCCAGGCTACAGGCTCATTCCAGCTTGAGCCTGGTGCACAGAGCCTTCAGCTGGGACTTGCCGGGGGAATGCTCAGCACAGTGGCTTTGGCCTGCCATCCACGTTCCTCACTCGGGCCCTTCTGCCTGTTAGACCCACACTCCCTAGAAGTGTGTTCCTGAGGCAGTTGGACAGTTGGGGAAGTGGAGGCTCTCCCAGCATGGGAGGTCTGCCCAGAACATTGCTCTGTGTCCAAAGAGGATTCCCTGCACCTCAGGCACTGGGGAGAGATTTTGTGCACACAGGAGAGCCTTGGCACATGCAGTGTTTCCCCACGGAAAGCAGTGTGAGAAGGAGCCCCTGCCAGGGAAGCATGGCCCTCTGCCACAGAAGCCCTCCATGCCACAGGCTGTCATGGACTCGGCTACAGGCCTTTGTGGCTGGAGAGACGGCAGCTCCTCTGGAGGCTCTGGGTCAGTGTGCACTCCCCTTTGAGGAAACGAGGTGTGTGGGAAGATTCCCTGCCCAAGAATGGCAAGCAGCCTGCTCCTTCCAATGAGACGCACGTGTGGTGTGAGAGGCTTGGCAGCAGAGAAGAAGCAAGAGGGGCAGCCAGAGGGGCAGCCAGAGAGGGGATGTGCACGCAGCTTGAAGGCCCCAGATCTCCTACATCCCAACCAGGGCATGCCGGCTCTGCCCAGCAGGCCCCATTCACAGGAGGGCACCCAGCTTCAGGATCTGCCCTTTCCCAGCCCTGAAACCACACACAGGCCCCACGCTGAGCCCTGCCAAGGGGGAACTTTGCTCCCCGCCTGGGCCGAATGGCACGACTGGGTTAGGGCAGAGAAGGCCCTGGGAGGCCTTCAGGGTGCTGCCACAGCATAGCAGTGCTCAGGCAAAGGCACTCTGCTTTCTGTAGGCTGGACGCACACTGGAGTTTCTGCTTGAGGCAGAGAGAGCTCAGCAGGGCGAGCCAGGGCTGAAGGCAAAGCAGAGAGTTTTTTGGTGGAGCGATGGCACCATCTGCTGGCTGACAAGCATGGGAGCAGCCTCACTTCAAATGAGTTCCTGAGGCCATTTCCAAGCAGGAGGCACTCTGGCTGCACAAGCTCGAGAGCCCTGCTTAGGACTTCCCTCTGGCAACAGAGTGGGTGCCAAGGGCCTGTGGGTGGGAAGGGGCTCGGAAGGCACAGGGGAGCCTTTGGGCCCCCAGTGCTCTCCCATGGAAAACGCTGCAGGCCCCAGCATCCACGAACTCCTCCGAGGCTGGGCAGTGGGCAAGCTGTCCACAGCCGAAGGCTCCCTGCCAAGTGCTGCAGGCCTTTCTGCATGGCTCAGCGGCAGCTTCCTTGCAGGCTGCTGGTCCAGGGGCGTGTGTGCCCTGGTCCAGAGTGCTGTAGGAGGAGCTCCTAGCAAGGGGAGAGCAAGCCCCTTGTTTCCTTGGCGGAGACTGGCCTGTGCACACAGAGGCCTGCCAGCAGTGAAGACAGTGCAGGCAGTGAGGGCGTGTGGCAGGCAGCAAAGAGGTGGCAGGAGTCCTGCTTGCAAGTGGGGTCATGCCTGTCTTGTGCTCAGGCCCCAGTGGCCACGTTCACACACAGCCTCTGGACCCGCAGCTTCCCAGCAGTGCAAGACACACACAGGCAACACCCTGGGGCCTGCTCGCCTGAACTGTGCTCTGTCGAGGTCCTGCTGGCTGGCAGTTTCCTAGGCCAGCACAGGCCCTAGGGAGGCCTGGCTGAGCCTGGGATGGGTCCCAAACTAGCAGTGCCCAGGGAAAGCCTGGGACTGGAGGCCAGGCTACAGGCTCATTCCAGCTGGAGCCTGGTGCACAGAGCCTTCAGCTGGGACTTGCCGGGGGAATGCTCAGCACAGTGGCTTTGGCCTGCCATCCACGTTCCTCACTCGGGCCCTTCTGCCTGTTAGACCCACACTCCCTAGAAGTGTGTTCCTGAGGCAGTTGGACAGTTGGGGAAGTGGAGGCTCTCCCAGCATGGGAGGTCTGCCCAGAACATTGCTCTGTGTCCAAAGAGGATTCCCTGCACCTCAGGCACTGGGGAGAGATTTTGTGCACACAGGAGAGCCTTGGCACATGCAGTGTTTCCCCACGGAAAGCAGTGTGAGAAGGAGCCCCTGCCAGGGAAGCATGGCCCTCTGCCACAGAAGCCCTCCATGCCACAGGCTGTCATGGACTCGGCTACAGGCCTTTGTGGCTGGAGAGACGGCAGCTCCTCTGGAGGCTCTGGGTCAGTGTGCACTCCCCTTTGAGGAAACGAGGTGTGTGGGAAGATTCCCTGCCCAAGAATGGCAAGCAGCCTGCTCCTTCCAATGAGACGCACGTGTGGTGTGAGAGGCTTGGCAGCAGAGAAGAAGCAAGAGGGGCAGCCAGAGGGGCAGCCAGAGAGGGGATGTGCACGCAGCTTGAAGGCCCCAGATCTCCTACATCCCAACCAGGGCATGCCGGCTCTGCCCAGCAGGCCCCATTCACAGGAGGGCACCCAGCTTCAGGATCTGCCCTTTCCCAGCCCTGAAACCACACACAGGCCCCACGCTGAGCCCTGCCAAGGGGGAACTTTGCTCCCCGCCTGGGCCGAATGGCACGACTGGGTTAGGGCAGAGAAGGCCCTGGGAGGCCTTCAGGGTGCTGCCACAGCATAGCAGTGCTCAGGCAAAGGCACTCTGCTTTCTGTAGGCTGGACGCACACTGGAGTTTCTGCTTGAGGCAGAGAGAGCTCAGCAGGGCGAGCCAGGGCTGAAGGCAAAGCAGAGAGTTTTCTGGTGGAGCGATTGCTGACAAGCATGGGAGCAGCCTCACTTCAAATGAGTTCCTGAGGCCATTTCCAAGCAGGAGGCACTCTGGCTGCACAAGCTCGAGAGCCCTGCTTAGGACTTCCCTCTGGCAACAGAGTGGGTGCCAAGGGCCTGTGGGTGGGAAGGGGCTCGGAAGGCACAGGGGAGCCTTTGGGCCCCCAGTGCTCTCCCATGGAAAACGCTGCAGGCCCCAGCATCCACGAACTCCTCCGAGGCTGGGCAGTGGGCAAGCTGTCCACAGCCGAAGGCTCCCTGCCAAGTGCTGCAGGCCTTTCTGCATGGCTCAGCGGCAGCTTCCTTGCAGGCTGCTGGTCCAGGGGCGTGTGTGCCCTGGTCCAGAGTGCTGTAGGAGGAGCTCCTAGCAAGGGGAGAGCAAGCCCCTTGTTTCCTTGGCGGAGACTGGCCTGTGCACACAGAGGCCTGCCAGCAGTGAAGACAGTGCAGGCAGCGAGGGCGTGTGGCAGGCAGCAAAGAGGTGGCAGGAGTCCTGCTTGCAAGTGGGGTCATGCCTGTCTTGTGCTCAGGCCCCAGTGGCCACGTTCACACACAGCCTCTGGACCCGCAGCTTCCCAGCAGTGCAAGACACACACAGGCAACACCCTGGGGCCTGCTCGCCTGAACTGTGCTCTGTCGAGGTCCTGCTGGCTGGCAGTTTCCTAGGCCAGCACAGGCCCTAGGGAGGCCTGGCTGAGCCTGGGATGGGTCCCAAACTAGCAGTGCCCAGGGAAAGCCTGGGACTGGAGGCCAGGCTACAGGCTCATTCCAGCTGGAGCCTGGTGCACAGAGCCTTCAGCTGGGACTTGCCGGGGGAATGCTCAGCACAGTGGCTTTGGCCTGCCATCCACGTTCCTCACTCGGGCCCTTCTGCCTGTTAGACCCACACTCCCTAGAAGTGTGTTCCTGAGGCAGTTGGACAGTTGGGGAAGTGGAGGCTCTCCCAGCATGGGAGGTCTGCCCAGAACATTGCTCTGTGTCCAAAGAGGATTCCCTGCACCTCAGGCACTGGGGAGAGATTTTGTGCACACTGGAGAGCCTTGGCACATGCAGTGTTTCCCCACGGAAAGCAGTGTGAGAAGGAGCCCCTGCCAGGGAAGCATGGCCCTCTGCCACAGAAGCCCTCCATGCCACAGGCTGTCATGGACTCGGCTATAGGCCTTTGTGGCTGGAGAGACGGCAGCTCCTCTGGAGGCTCTGGGTCAGTGTGCACTCCCCTTCGAGGAAACGAGGTGTGTGGGAAGATTCCCTGCCCAAGAATGGCAAGCAGCCTGCTCCTTCCAATGAGACGCACGTGTGGTGTGAGAGGCTTGGCAGCAGAGAAGAAGCAAGAGGGGCAGCCAGAGGGGCAGCCAGAGAGGGGATGTGCACGCAGCTTGAAGGCCCCAGATCTCCTACATCCCAACCAGGGCATGCCGGCTCTGCCCAGCAGGCCCCATTCACAGGAGGGCACCCAGCTTCAGGATCTGCCCTTTCCCAGCCCTGAAACCACACACAGGCCCCACGCTGAGCCCTGCCAAGGGGGAACTTTGCTCCCCGCCTGGGCCGAATGGCACGACTGGGTTAGGGCAGAGAAGGCCCTGGGAGGCCTTCAGGGTGCTGCCACAGCATAGCAGTGCTCAGGCAAAGGCACTCTGCTTTCTGTAGGCTGGACGCACACTGGAGTTTCTGCTTGAGGCAGAGAGAGCTCAGCAGGGCGAGCCAGGGCTGAAGGCAAAGCAGAGAGTTTTTTGGTGGAGCGATGGCACCATCTGCTGGCTGACAAGCATGGGAGCAGCCTCACTTCAAATGAGTTCCTGAGGCCATTTCCAAGCAGGAGGCACTCTGGCTGCACAAGCTCGAGAGCCCTGCTTAGGACTTCCCTCTGGCAACAGAGTGGGTGCCAAGGGCCTGTGGGTGGGAAGGGGCTCGGAAGGCACAGGGGAGCCTTTGGGCCCCCAGTGCTCTCCCATGGAAAACGCTGCAGGCCCCAGCATCCACGAACTCCTCCGAGGCTGGGCAGTGGGCAAGCTGTCCACAGCCGAAGGCTCCCTGCCAAGTGCTGCAGGCCTTTCTGCATGGCTCAGCGGCAGCTTCCTTGCAGGCTGCTGGTCCAGGGGCGTGTGTGCCCTGGTCCAGAGTGCTGTAGGAGGAGCTCCTAGCAAGGGGAGAGCAAGCCCCTTGTTTCCTTGGCGGAGACTGGCCTGTGCACACAGAGGCCTGCCAGCAGTGAAGACAGTGCAGGCAGCGAGGGCGTGTGGCAGGCAGCAAAGAGGTGGCAGGAGTCCTGCTTGCAAGTGGGGTCATGCCTGTCTTGTGCTCAGGCCCCAGTGGCCACGTTCACACACAGCCTCTGGACCCGCAGCTTCCCAGCAGTGCAAGACACACACAGGCAACACCCTGGGGCCTGCTCGCCTGAACTGTGCTCTGTCGAGGTCCTGCTGGCTGGCAGTTTCCTAGGCCAGCACAGGCCCTAGGGAGGCCTGGCTGAGCCTGGGATGGGTCCCAAACTAGCAGTGCCCAGGGAAAGCCTGGGACTGGAGGCCAGGCTACAGGCTCATTCCAGCTTGAGCCTGGTGCACAGAGCCTTCAGCTGGGACTTGCCGGGGGAATGCTCAGCACAGTGGCTTTGGCCTGCCATCCACGTTCCTCACTCGGGCCCTTCTGCCTGTTAGACCCACACTCCCTAGAAGTGTGTTCCTGAGGCAGTTGGACAGTTGGGGAAGTGGAGGCTCTCCCAGCATGGGAGGTCTGCCCAGAACATTGCTCTGTGTCCAAAGAGGATTCCCTGCACCTCAGGCACTGGGGAGAGATTTTGTGCACACAGGAGAGCCTTGGCACACGAAGTGTTTCCCCACGGAAAGCAGTGTGAGAAGGAGCCCCTGCCAGGGAAGCATGGCCCTCTGCCACAGAAGCCCTCCATGCCACAGGCTGTCATGGACTCGGCTACAGGCCTTTGTGGCTGGAGAGACGGCAGCTCCTCTGGAGGCTCTGGGTCAGTGTGCACTCCCCTTCGAGGAAACGAGGCGTGTGGGATGATTCCCTGCCCAAGAATGGCAAGCAGCCTGCTCCTTCCAATGAGATGCACGTGTGGTGTGAGAGGCTTGGCAGCAGAGAAGAAGCAAGAGGGGCAGCCAGAGGGGCAGCCAGAGAGGGGATGTGCACGCAGCTTGAAGGCCCCAGATCTCCTACATCCCAACCAGGGCATGCCGGCTCTGCCCAGCAGGCCCCATTCACAGGAGGGCACCCAGCTTCAGGATCTGCCCTTTCCCAGCCCTGAAACCACACACAGGCCCCACGCTGAGCCCTGCCAAGGGGGAACTTTGCTCCCCGCATGGGCCGAAAGGCACGACTGGGTTAGGGCAGTGAAGGCCCTGGGAGGTCTTCAGGGTGCTGCCACAGCATAGCAGTGCTCAGGCAAAGGCACTCTGCTTTCTGTAGGCTGGACGCACACTGGAGTTTCTGCTTGAGGCAGAGAGAGCTCAGCAGGGCGAGCCAGGGCTGAAGGCAAAGCAGAGAGTTTTCTGGTGGAGCGATTGCTGACAAGCATGGGAGCAGCCTCACTTCAAATGAGTTCCTGAGGCCATTTCCAAGCAGGAGGCACTCTGGCTGCACAAGCTCGAGAGCCCTGCTTAGGACTTCCCTCTGGCAACAGTGTGTGGGTGCCAAGGGCCTGTGGGTGGGAAGGGGCTCGGAAGCCACAGGGGAGCCTTTGGGCCCCCAGTGCTCTCCCATGGAAAACGCTGCAGGCCCCAGCATCCACGAACTCCTCCGAGGCTGGGCAGTGGGCAAGCTGTCCACAGCCGAAGGCTCCCTGCCAAGTGCTGCAGGCCTTTCTGCATGGCTCAGCGGCAGCTTCCTTGCAGGCTGCTGGTCCAGGGGCGTGTGTGCCCTGGTCCAGAGTGCTGTAGGAGGAGCTCCTAGCAAGGGGAGAGCAAGCCCCTTGTTTCCTTGGCGGAGACTGGCCTGTGCACACAGAGGCCTGCCAGCAGTGAAGACAGTGCAGGCAGCGAGGGCGTGTGGCAGGCAGCAAAGAGGTGGCAGGAGTCCTGCTTGCAAGTGGGGTCATGCCTGTCTTGTGCTCAGGCCCCAGTGGCCACGTTCACACACAGCCTCTGGACCCGCAGCTTCCCAGCAGTGCAAGACACACACAGGCAACACCCTGGGGCCTGCTCGCCTGAACTGTGCTCTGTCGAAGTCCTGCTGGCTGGCAGTTTCCTAGGCCAGCACAGGCCCTAGGGAGGCCTGGCTGAGCCTGGGATGGGTCCCAAACTAGCAGTGCCCAGGGAAAGCCTGGGACTGGAGGCCAGGCTACAGGCTCATTCCAGCTTGAGCCTGGTGCACAGAGCCTTCAGCTGGGACTTGCCGGGGGAATGCTCAGCACAGTGGCTTTGGCCTGCCATCCACGTTCCTCACTCGGGCCCTTCTGCCTGTTAGACCCACACTCCCTAGAAGTGTGTTCCTGAGGCAGTTGGACAGTTGGGGAAGTGGAGGCTCTCCCAGCATGGGAGGTCTGCCCAGAACATTGCTCTGTGTCCAAAGAGGATTCCCTGCACCTCAGGCACTGGGGAGAGATTTTGTGCACACAGGAGAGCCTTGGCACATGCAGTGTTTCCCCACGGAAAGCAGTGTGAGAAGGAGCCCCTGCCAGGGAAGCATGGCCCTCTGCCACAGAAGCCCTCCATGCCACAGGCTGTCATGGACTCGGCTATAGGCCTTTGTGGCTGGAGAGACGGCAGCTCCTCTGGAGGCTCTGGGTCAGTGTGCACTCCCCTTCGAGGAAACGAGGTGTGTGGGAAGATTCCCTGCCCAAGAATGGCAAGCAGCCTGCTCCTTCCAATGAGACGCACGTGTGGTGTGAGAGGCTTGGCAGCAGAGAAGAAGCAAGAGGGGCAGCCAGAGGGGCAGCCAGAGAGGGGATGTGCACGCAGCTTGAAGGCCCCAGATCTCCTACATCCCAACCAGGGCATGCCGGCTCTGCCCAGCAGGCCCCATTCACAGGAGGGCACCCAGCTTCAGGATCTGCCCTTTCCCAGCCCTGAAACCACACACAGGCCCCACGCTGAGCCCTGCCAAGGGGGAACTTTGCTCCCCGCCTGGGCCGAATGGCACGACTGGGTTAGGGCAGAGAAGGCCCTGGGAGGCCTTCAGGGTGCTGCCACAGCATAGCAGTGCTCAGGCAAAGGCACTCTGCTTTCTGTAGGCTGGACGCACACTGGAGTTTCTGCTTGAGGCAGAGAGAGCTCAGCAGGGCGAGCCAGGGCTGAAGGCAAAGCAGAGAGTTTTTTGGTGGAGCGATGGCACCATCTGCTGGCTGACAAGCATGGGAGCAGCCTCACTTCAAATGAGTTCCTGAGGCCATTTCCAAGCAGGAGGCACTCTGGCTGCACAAGCTCGAGAGCCCTGCTTAGGACTTCCCTCTGGCAACAGAGTGGGTGCCAAGGGCCTGTGGGTGGGAAGGGGCTCGGAAGGCACAGGGGAGCCTTTGGGCCCCCAGTGCTCTCCCATGGAAAACGCTGCAGGCCCCAGCATCCACGAACTCCTCCGAGGCTGGGCAGTGGGCAAGCTGTCCACAGCCGAAGGCTCCCTGCCAAGTGCTGCAGGCCTTTCTGCATGGCTCAGCGGCAGCTTCCTTGCAGGCTGCTGGTCCAGGGGCGTGTGTGCCCTGGTCCAGAGTGCTGTAGGGGGAGCTCCTAGCAAGGGGAGAGCAAGCCCCTTGTTTCCTTGGCGGAGACTGGCCTGTGCACACAGAGGCCTGCCAGCAGTGAAGACAGTGCAGGCAGCGAGGGCGTGTGGCAGGCAGCAAAGAGGTGGCAGGAGTCCTGCTTGCAAGTGGGGTCATGCCTGTCTTGTGCTCAGGCCCCAGTGGCCACGTTCACACACAGCCTCTGGACCCGCAGCTTCCCAGCAGTGCAAGACACACACAGGCAACACCCTGGGGCCTGCTCGCCTGAACTGTGCTCTGTCGAGGTCCTGCTTGCTGGCAGTTTCCTAGGCCAGCACAGGCCCTAGGGAGGCCTGGCTGAGCCTGGGATGGGTCCCAAACTAGCAGTGCCCAGGGAAAGCCTGGGACTGGAGGCCAGGCTACAGGCTCATTCCAGCTGGAGCCTGGTGCACAGAGCCTTCAGCTGGGACTTGCCGGGGGAATGCTCAGCACAGTGGCTTTGGCCTGCCATCCACGTTCCTCACTCGGGCCCTTCTGCCTGTTAGACCCACACTCCCTAGAAGTGTGTTCCTGAGGCAGTTGGACAGTTGGGGAAGTGGAGGCTCTCCCAGCATGGGAGGTCTGCCCAGAACATTGCTCTGTGTCCAAAGAGGATTCCCTGCACCTCAGGCACTGGGGAGAGATTTTGTGCACACAGGAGAGCCTTGGCACACGAAGTGTTTCCCCACGGAAAGCAGTGTGAGAAGGAGCCCCTGCCAGGGAAGCATGGCCCTCTGCCACAGAAGCCCTCCATGCCCCAGGCTGTCATGGACTCGGCTACAGGCCTTTGTGGCTGGAGAGACGGCAGCTCCTCTGGAGGCTCTGGGTCAGTGTGCACTCCCCTTCGAGGAAACGAGGCGTGTGGGATGATTCCCTGCCCAAGAATGGCAAGCAGCCTGCTCCTTCCAATGAGATGCACGTGTGGTGTGAGAGGCTTGGCAGCAGAGAAGAAGCAAGAGGGGCAGCCAGAGGGGCAGCCAGAGAGGGGATGTGCACGCAGCTTGAAGGCCCCAGATCTCCTACATCCCAACCAGGGCATGCCGGCTCTGCCCAGCAGGCCCCATTCACAGGAGGGCACCCAGCTTCAGGATCTGCCCTTTCCCAGCCCTGAAACCACACACAGGCCCCACGCTGAGCCCTGCCAAGGGGGAACTTTGCTCCCCGCATGGGCCGAAAGGCACGACTGGGTTAGGGCAGTGAAGGCCCTGGGAGGTCTTCAGGGTGCTGCCACAGCATAGCAGTGCTCAGGCAAAGGCACTCTGCTTTCTGTAGGCTGGACGCACACTGGAGTTTCTGCTTGAGGCAGAGAGAGCTCAGCAGGGCGAGCCAGGGCTGAAGGCAAAGCAGAGAGTTTTCTGGTGGAGCGATTGCTGACAAGCATGGGAGCAGCCTCACTTCAAATGAGTTCCTGAGGCCATTTCCAAGCAGGAGGCACTCTGGCTGCACAAGCTCGAGAGCCCTGCTTAGGACTTCCCTCTGGCAACAGAGTGGGTGCCAAGGGCCTGTGGGTGGGAAGGGGCTCGGAAGCCACAGGGGAGCATTTGGGCCCCCAGTGCTCTCCCATGGAAAACGCTGCAGGCCCCAGCATCCACGAACTCCTCCGAGGCTGGGCAGTGGGCAAGCTGTCCACAGCCGAAGGCTCCCTGCCAAGTGCTGCAGGCCTTTCTGCATGGCTCAGCGGCAGCTTCCTTGCAGGCTGCTGGTCCAGGGGCGTGTGTGCCCTGGTCCAGAGTGCTGTAGGAGGAGCTCCTAGCAAGGGGAGAGCAAGCCCCTTGTTTCCTTGGCGGAGACTGGCCTGTGCACACAGAGGCCTGCCAGCAGTGAAGACAGTGCAGGCAGCGAGGGCGTGTGGCAGGCAGCAAAGAGGTGGCAGGAGTCCTGCTTGCAAGTGGGGTCATGCCTGTCTTGTGCTCAGGCCCCAGTGGCCACGTTCACACACAGCCTCTGGACCCGCAGCTTCCCAGCAGTGCAAGACACACACAGGCAACACCCTGGGGCCTGCTCGCCTGAACTGTGCTCTGTCGAGGTCCTGCTGGCTGGCAGTTTCCTAGGCCAGCACAGGCCCTAGGGAGGCCTGGCTGAGCCTGGGATGGGTCCCAAACTAGCAGTGCCCAGGGAAAGCCTGGGACTGGAGGCCAGGCTACAGGCTCATTCCAGCTGGAGCCTGGTGCACAGAGCCTTCAGCTGGGACTTGCCGGGGGAATGCTCAGCACAGTGGCTTTGGCCTGCCATCCACGTTCCTCACTCGGGCCCTTCTGCCTGTTAGACCCACACTCCCTAGAAGTGTGTTCCTGAGGCAGTTGGACAGTTGGGGAAGTGGAGGCTCTCCCAGCATGGGAGGTCTGCCCAGAACATTGCTCTGTGTCCAAAGAGGATTCCCTGCACCTCAGGCACTGGGGAGAGATTTTGTGCACACAGGAGAGCCTTGGCACATGCAGTGTTTCCCCACGGAAAGCAGTGTGAGAAGGAGCCCCTGCCAGGGAAGCATGGCCCTCTGCCACAGAAGCCCTCCATGCCACAGGCTGTCATGGACTCGGCTATAGGCCTTTGTGGCTGGAGAGACGGCAGCTCCTCTGGAGGCTCTGGGTCAGTGTGCACTCCCCTTCGAGGAAACGAGGCGTGTGGGAAGATTCCCTGCCCAAGAATGGCAAGCAGCCTGCTCCTTCCAATGAGACGCACGTGTGGTGTGAGAGGCTTGGCAGCAGAGAAGAAGCAAGAGGGGCAGCCAGAGGGGCAGCCAGAGAGGGGATGTGCACGCAGCTTGAAGGCCCCAGATCTCCTACATCCCAACCAGGGCATGCCGGCTCTGCCCAGCAGGCCCCATTCACAGGAGGGCACCCAGCTTCAGGATCTGCCCTTTCCCAGCCCTGAAACCACACACAGGCCCCACGCTGAGCCCTGCCAAGGGGGAACTTTGCTCCCCGCCTGGGCCGAATGGCACGACTGGGTTAGGGCAGAGAAGGCCCTGGGAGGCCTTCAGGGTGCTGCCACAGCATAGCAGTGCTCAGGCAAAGGCACTCTGCTTTCTGTAGGCTGGACGCACACTGGAGTTTCTGCTTGAGGCAGAGAGAGCTCAGCAGGGCGAGCCAGGGCTGAAGGCAAAGCAGAGAGTTTTTTGGTGGAGCGATGGCACCATCTGCTGGCTGCCAAGCATGGGAGCAGCCTCACTTCAAATGAGTTCCTGAGGCCATTTCCAAGCAGGAGGCACTCTGGCTGCACAAGCTCGAGAGCCCTGCTTAGGACTTCCCTCTGGCAACAGAGTGGGTGCCAAGGGCCTGTGGGTGGGAAGGGGCTCGGAAGGCACAGGGGAGCCTTTGGGCCCCCAGTGCTCTCCCATGGAAAACGCTGCAGGCCCCAGCATCCACGAACTCCTCCGAGGCTGGGCAGTGGGCAAGCTGTCCACAGCCGAAGGCTCCCTGCCAAGTGCTGCAGGCCTTTCTGCATGGCTCAGCGGCAGCTTCCTTGCAGGCTGCTGGTCCAGGGGCGTGTGTGCCCTGGTCCAGAGTGCTGTAGGAGGAGCTCCTAGCAAGGGGAGAGCAAGCCCCTTGTTTCCTTGGCGGAGACTGGCCTGTGCACACAGAGGCCTGCCAGCAGTGAAGACAGTGCAGGCAGCGAGGGCGTGTGGCAGGCAGCAAAGAGGTGGCAGGAGTCCTGCTTGCAAGTGGGGTCATGCCTGTCTTGTGCTCAGGCCCCAGTGGCCACGTTCACACACAGCCTCTGGACCCGCAGCTTCCCAGCAGTGCAAGACACACACAGGCAACACCCTGGGGCCTGCTCGCCTGAACTGTGCTCTGTCGAGGTCCTGCTGGCTGGCAGTTTCCTAGGCCAGCACAGGCCCTAGGGAGGCCTGGCTGAGCCTGGGATGGGTCCCAAACTAGCAGTGCCCAGGGAAAGCCTGGGACTGGAGGCCAGGCTACAGGCTCATTCCAGCTGGAGCCTGGTGCACAGAGCCTTCAGCTGGGACTTGCCGGGGGAATGCTCAGCACAGTGGCTTTGGCCTGCCATCCACGTTCCTCACTCGGGCCCTTCTGCCTGTTAGACCCACACTCCCTAGAAGTGTGTTCCTGAGGCAGTTGGACAGTTGGGGAAGTGGAGGCTCTCCCAGCATGGGAGGTCTGCCCAGAACATTGCTCTGTGTCCAAAGAGGATTCCCTGCACCTCAGGCACTGGGGAGAGATTTTGTGCACACAGGAGAGCCTTGGCACATGCAGTGTTTCCCCACGGAAAGCAGTGTGAGAAGGAGCCCCTGCCAGGGAAGCATGGCCCTCTGCCACAGAAGCCCTCCATGCCACAGGCTGTCATGGACTCGGCTATAGGCCTTTGTGGCTGGAGAGACGGCAGCTCCTCTGGAGGCTCTGGGTCAGTGTGCACTCCCCTTCGAGGAAACGAGGTGTGTGGGAAGATTCCCTGCCCAAGAATGGCAAGCAGCCTGCTCCTTCCAATGAGACGCACGTGTGGTGTGAGAGGCTTGGCAGCAGAGAAGCAAGAGGGGCAGCCAGAGGGGCAGCCAGAGAGGGGATGTGCACGCAGCTTGAAGGCCCCAGATCTCCTACATCCCAACCAGGGCATGCCGGCTCTGCCCAGCAGGCCCCATTCACAGGAGGGCACCCAGCTTCAGGATCTGCCCTTCCCAGCCCTGAAACCACACACAGGCCCCACGCTGAGCCCTGCCAGGGGGAACTTTGCTCCCCGCCTGGGCCGAATGGCACGACTGGGTTAGGGCAGAGAAGGCCCTGGGAGGCCTTCAGGGTGCTGCCACAGCATAGCAGTGCTCAGGCAAAGGCACTCTGCTTTCTGTAGGCTGGACGCACACTGGAGTTTCTGCTTGAGGCAGAGAGAGCTCAGCAGGGCGAGCCAGGGCTGAAGGCAAAGCAGAGAGTTTTTTGGTGGAGCGATGGCACCATCTGCTGGCTGACAAGCATGGGAGCAGCCTCACTTCAAATGAGTTCCTGAGGCCATTTCCAAGCAGGAGGCACTCTGGCTGCACAAGCTCGAGAGCCCTGCTTAGGACTTCCCTCTGGCAACAGAGTGGGTGCCAAGGGCCTGTGGGTGGGAAGGGGCTCGGAAGGCACAGGGGAGCCTTTGGGCCCCCAGTGCTCTCCCATGGAAAACGCTGCAGGCCCCAGCATCCACGAACTCCTCCGAGGCTGGGCAGTGGGCAAGCTGTCCACAGCCGAAGGCTCCCTGCCAAGTGCTGCAGGCCTTTCTGCATGGCTCAGCGGCAGCTTCCTTGCAGGCTGCTGGTCCAGGGGCGTGTGTGCCCTGGTCCAGAGTGCTGTAGGAGGAGCTCCTAGCAAGGGGAGAGCAAGCCCCTTGTTTCCTTGGCGGAGACTGGCCTGTGCACACAGAGGCCTGCCAGCAGTGAAGACAGTGCAGGCAGCGAGGGCGTGTGGCAGGCAGCAAAGAGGTGGCAGGAGTCCTGCTTGCAAGTGGGGTCATGCCTGTCTTGTGCTCAGGCCCCAGTGGCCACGTTCACACACAGCCTCTGGACCCGCAGCTTCCCAGCAGTGCAAGACACACACAGGCAACACCCTGGGGCCTGCTCGCCTGAACTGTGCTCTGTCGAGGTCCTGCTGGCTGGCAGTTTCCTAGGCCAGCACAGGCCCTAGGGAGGCCTGGCTGAGCCTGGGATGGGTCCCAAACTAGCAGTGCCCAGGGAAAGCTGGGACTGGAGGCCAGGCTACAGGCTCATTCCAGCTTGAGCCTGGTGCACAGAGCCTTCAGCTGGGACTTGCCGGGGGAATGCTCAGCACAGTGGCTTTGGCCTGCCATCCACGTTCCTCACTCGGGCCCTTCTGCCTGTTAGACCCACACTCCCTAGAAGTGTGTTCCTGAGGCAGTTGGACAGTTGGGGAAGTGGAGCTCTCCCAGCATGGGAGGTCTGCCCAGAACATTGCTCTGTGTCCAAAGAGGATTCCCTGCACCTCAGGCACTGGGGAGAGATTTTGTGCACACAGGAGAGCCTTGGCACACGAAGTGTTTCCCCACGGAAAGCAGTGTGAGAAGGAGCCCCTGCCAGGGAAGCATGGCCCTCTGCCACAGAAGCCCTCCATGCCACAGGCTGTCATGGACTCGGCTACAGGCCTTTGTGGCTGGAGAGACGGCAGCTCCTCTGGAGGCTCTGGGTCAGTGTGCACTCCCCTTCGAGGAAACGAGGCGTGTGGGATGATTCCCTGCCCAAGAATGGCAAGCAGCCTGCTCCTTCCAATGAGATGCACGTGTGGTGTGAGAGGCTTGGCAGCAGAGAAGAAGCAAGAGGGGCAGCCAGAGGGGCAGCCAGAGAGGGGATGTGCACGCAGCTTGAAGGCCCCAGATCTCCTACATCCCAACCAGGGCATGCCGGCTCTGCCCAGCAGGCCCCATTCACAGGAGGGCACCCAGCTTCAGGATCTGCCCTTTCCCAGCCCTGAAACCACACACAGGCCCCACGCTGAGCCCTGCCAAGGGGGAACTTTGCTCCCCGCATGGGCCGAAAGGCACGACTGGGTTAGGGCAGTGAAGGCCCTGGGAGGTCTTCAGGGTGCTGCCACAGCATAGCAGTGCTCAGGCAAAGGCACTCTGCTTTCTGTAGGCTGGACGCACACTGGAGTTTCTGCTTGAGGCAGAGAGAGCTCAGCAGGGCGAGCCAGGGCTGAAGGCAAAGCAGAGAGTTTTCTGGTGAGCGATTGCTGACAAGCATGGGAGCAGCCTCACTTCAAATGAGTTCCTGAGGCCATTTCCAAGCAGGAGGCACTCTGGCTGCACAAGCTCGAGAGCCCTGCTTAGGACTTCCCTCTGGCAACAGTGTGTGGGTGCCAAGGGCCTGTGGGTGGGAAGGGGCTCGGAAGCCACAGGGGAGCCTTTGGGCCCCCAGTGCTCTCCCATGGAAAACGCTGCAGGCCCCAGCATCCACGAACTCCTCCGAGGCTGGGCAGTGGGCAAGCTGTCCACAGCCGAAGGCTCCCTGCCAAGTGCTGCAGGCCTTTCTGCATGGCTCAGCGGCAGCTTCCTTGCAGGCTGCTGGTCCAGGGGCGTGTGTGCCCTGGTCCAGAGTGCTGTAGGAGGAGCTCCTAGCAAGGGGAGAGCAAGCCCCTTGTTTCCTTGGCGGAGACTGGCCTGTGCACACAGAGGCCTGCCAGCAGTGAAGACAGTGCAGGCAGCGAGGGCGTGTGGCAGGCAGCAAAGAGGTGGCAGGAGTCCTGCTTGCAAGTGGGGTCATGCCTGTCTTGTGCTCAGGCCCCAGTGGCCACGTTCACACACAGCCTCTGGACCCGCAGCTTCCCAGCAGTGCAAGACACACACAGGCAACACCCTGGGCCTGCTCGCCTGAACTGTGCTCTGTCGAGGTCCTGCTGGCTGGCAGTTTCCTAGGCCAGCACAGGCCCTAGGAGGCCTGGCTGAGCCTGGGATGGGTCCCAAACTAGCAGTGCCCAGGGAAAGCCTGGGACTGGAGGCCAGGCTACAGGCTCATTCCAGCTTGAGCCTGGTGCACAGAGCCTTCAGCTGGGACTTGCCGGGGGAATGCTCAGCACAGTGGCTTTGGCCTGCCATCCACGTTCCTCACTCGGGCCCTTCTGCCTGTTAGACCCACACTCCCTAGAAGTGTGTTCCTGAGGCAGTTGGACAGTTGGGGAAGTGGAGGCTCTCCCAGCATGGGAGGTCTGCCCAGAACATTGCTCTGTGTCCAAAGAGGATTCCCTGCACCTCAGGCACTGGGAGAGATTTTGTGCACACAGGAGAGCCTTGGCACATGCAGTGTTTCCCCACGGAAAGCAGTGTGAGAAGGAGCCCCTGCCAGGGAAGCATGGCCCTCTGCCACAGAAGCCCTCCATGCCACAGGCTGTCATGGACTCGGCTATAGGCCTTTGTGGCTGGAGAGACGGCAGCTCCTCTGGAGGCTCTGGGTCAGTGTGCACTCCCCTTCGAGGAAACGAGGTGTGTGGGAAGATTCCCTGCCCAAGAATGGCAAGCAGCCTGCTCCTTCCAATGAGACGCACGTGTGGTGTGAGAGGCTTGGCAGCAGAGAAGAAGCAAGAGGGGCAGCCAGAGGGGCAGCCAGAGAGGGGATGTGCACGCAGCTTGAAGGCCCCAGATCTCCTACATCCCAACCAGGGCATGCCGGCTCTGCCCAGCAGGCCCCATTCACAGGAGGGCACCCAGCTTCAGGATCTGCCCTTTCCCAGCCCTGAAACCACACACAGGCCCCACGCTGAGCCCTGCCAAGGGGGAACTTTGCTCCCCGCCTGGGCCGAATGGCACGACTGGGTTAGGGCAGAGAAGGCCCTGGGAGGCCTTCAGGGTGCTGCCACAGCATAGCAGTGCTCAGGCAAAGGCACTCTGCTTTCTGTAGGCTGGACGCACACTGAGTTTCTGCTTGAGGCAGAGAGAGCTCAGCAGGGCGAGCCAGGGCTGAAGGCAAAGCAGAGAGTTTTTTGGTGGAGCGATGGCACCATCTGCTGGCTGACAAGCATGGGAGCAGCCTCACTTCAAATGAGTTCCTGAGGCCATTTCCAAGCAGGAGGCACTCTGGCTGCACAAGCTCGAGAGCCCTGCTTAGGACTTCCCTCTGGCAACAGAGTGGGTGCCAAGGGCCTGTGGGTGGGAAGGGGCTCGGAAGGCACAGGGGAGCCTTTGGGCCCCCAGTGCTCTCCCATGGAAAACGCTGCAGGCCCCAGCATCCACGAACTCCTCCGAGGCTGGGCAGTGGGCAAGCTGTCCACAGCCGAAGGCTCCCTGCCAAGTGCTGCAGGCCTTTCTGCATGGCTCAGCGGCAGCTTCCTTGCAGGCTGCTGGTCCAGGGGCGTGTGTGCCCTGGTCCAGAGTGCTGTAGGGGGAGCTCCTAGCAAGGGGAGAGCAAGCCCCTTGTTTCCTTGGCGGAGACTGGCCTGTGCACACAGAGGCCTGCCAGCAGTGAAGACAGTGCAGGCAGCGAGGGCGTGTGGCAGGCAGCAAAGAGGTGGCAGGAGTCCTGCTTGCAAGTGGGGTCATGCCTGTCTTGTGCTCAGGCCCCAGTGGCCACGTTCACACACAGCCTCTGGACCCGCAGCTTCCCAGCAGTGCAAGACACACACAGGCAACACCCTGGGGCCTGCTCGCCTGAACTGTGCTCTGTCGAGGTCCTGCTGGCTGGCAGTTTCCTAGGCCAGCACAGGCCCTAGGGAGGCCTGGCTGAGCCTGGGATGGGTCCCAAACTAGCAGTGCCCAGGGAAAGCCTGGGACTGGAGGCCAGGCTACAGGCTCATTCCAGCTGGAGCCTGGTGCACAGAGCCTTCAGCTGGGACTTGCCGGGGGAATGCTCAGCACAGTGGCTTTGGCCTGCCATCCACGTTCCTCACTCGGGCCCTTCTGCCTGTTAGACCCACACTCCCTAGAAGTGTGTTCCTGAGGCAGTTGGACAGTTGGGGAAGTGGAGGCTCTCCCAGCATGGGAGGTCTGCCCAGAACATTGCTCTGTGTCCAAAGAGGATTCCCTGCACCTCAGGCACTGGGGAGAGATTTTGTGCACACAGGAGAGCCTTGGCACACGAAGTGTTTCCCCACGGAAAGCAGTGTGAGAAGGAGCCCCTGCCAGGGAAGCATGGCCCTCTGCCACAGAAGCCCTCCATGCCACAGGCTGTCATGGACTCGGCTACAGGCCTTTGTGGCTGGAGAGACGGCAGCTCCTCTGGAGGCTCTGGGTCAGTGTGCACTCCCCTTCGAGGAAACGAGGCGTGTGGATGATTCCCTGCCCAAGAATGGCAAGCAGCCTGCTCCTTCCAATGAGATGCACGTGTGGTGTGAGAGGCTTGGCAGCAGAGAAGCAAGAGGGGCAGCCAGAGGGGCAGCCAGAGAGGGGATGTGCACGCAGCTTGAAGGCCCCAGATCTCCTACATCCCAACCAGGGCATGCCGGCTCTGCCCAGCAGGCCCCATTCACAGGAGGGCACCCAGCTTCAGGATCTGCCCTTTCCCAGCCCTGAAACCACACACAGGCCCCACGCTGAGCCCTGCCAAGGGGGAACTTTGCTCCCCGCATGGGCCGAAAGGCACGACTGGGTTAGGGCAGTGAAGGCCCTGGGAGGTCTTCAGGGTGCTGCCACAGCATAGCAGTGCTCAGGCAAAGGCACTCTGCTTTCTGTAGGCTGGACGCACACTGGAGTTTCTGCTTGAGGCAGAGAGAGCTCAGCAGGGCGAGCCAGGGCTGAAGGCAAAGCAGAGAGTTTTCTGGTGGAGCGATTGCTGACAAGCATGGAGCAGCCTCACTTCAAATGAGTTCCTGAGGCCATTTCCAAGCAGGAGGCACTCTGGCTGCACAAGCTCGAGAGCCCTGCTTAGGACTTCCCTCTGGCAACAGAGTGGGTGCCAAGGCCTGTGGGTGGGAAGGGCTCGGAAGCCACAGGGGAGCATTTGGGCCCCCAGTGCTCTCCCATGGAAAACGCTGCAGGCCCCAGCATCCACGAACTCCTCCGAGGCTGGGCAGTGGGCAAGCTGTCCACAGCCGAAGGCTCCCTGCCAAGTGCTGCAGGCCTTTCTGCATGGCTCAGCGGCAGCTTCCTTGCAGGCTGCTGGTCCAGGGGCGTGTGTGCCCTGGTCCAGAGTGCTGTAGGAGGAGCTCCTAGCAAGGGGAGAGCAAGCCCCTTGTTTCCTTGGCGGAGACTGGCCTGTGCACACAGAGGCCTGCCAGCAGTGAAGACAGTGCAGGCAGCGAGGGCGTGTGGCAGGCAGCAAAGAGGTGGCAGGAGTCCTGCTTGCAAGTGGGGTCATGCCTGTCTTGTGCTCAGGCCCCAGTGGCCACGTTCACACACAGCCTCTGGACCCGCAGCTTCCCAGCAGTGCAAGACACACACAGGCAACACCCTGGGGCCTGCTCGCCTGAACTGTGCTCTGTCGAGGTCCTGCTGGCTGGCAGTTTCCTAGGCCAGCACAGGCCCTAGGGAGGCCTGGCTGAGCCTGGGATGGGTCCCAAACTAGCAGTGCCCAGGAAAGCCTGGGACTGGAGGCCAGGCTACAGGCTCATTCCAGCTGGAGCCTGGTGCACAGAGCCTTCAGCTGGGACTTGCCGGGGGAATGCTCAGCACAGTGGCTTTGGCCTGCCATCCACGTTCCTCACTCGGGCCCTTCTGCCTGTTAGACCCACACTCCCTAGAAGTGTGTTCCTGAGGCAGTTGGACAGTTGGGAAGTGGAGGCTCTCCAGCATGGGAGGTCTGCCCAGAACATTGCTCTGTGTCCAAAGAGGATTCCCTGCACCTCAGGCACTGGGAGAGATTTTGTGCACACAGGAGAGCCTTGGCACATGCAGTGTTTCCCCACGGAAAGA